>NW_006800514.1:39609-145803 GCF_000485575.1 Poecilia formosa
CTGCTGTTATGTGCTGGACTGTCTCAGAGGCCTCCTTGCACAACCTACACCTTGGGTCTTGTCTGGTGTGGTAGATCTGAGCCTCTATTGCTCTGGTGTTTATATATATATATATATATATATATATGTGTGTGTATAATTCAAAAAAGATTAGGAATATCCTTCAGCAATGCCAGTCTTGAACTGCAGGATTACCGAATAATTCCAGTGCACCTTCACTTTACGGCAGCATGTCATTTTGTTTTCATGCTCTGCAGGAGAGCGTCTATAGAGCCCAGAAACGGTGATGCATATAATATATTCTTCTATCTGCTGCATGTTCCACAAGATGTGTGGGAAAAAGATGTCTGCTTGGAACAGATTACTGCCACTGGACTGTACCAAAAATAAATAAATAAAACTTAAATATTGGGCCACATTGAACCTTACTGAATATTAACAGACACCAAAGGCAAAAACCCCATAACAGAGCCAAAGGGATACTGAAAATAAGACAAATAAAAATAAATGTCCCCTCACAGGTTTGGTTTGTTTGACAGTGCAGTGTGAAAGCGAACCGCACCAGCTGAAAATGTAACAAATGCAGCGATTTTGGTCCTCAATAGAACCGAGTTTATGGACTATCAAGTGTGAAGACGCCGTTAATGTCCTCCATCATTTCTGGTGTTGTTTAAATACCAATAAGTGTGTCTCACTTGGTATGCATGCACTGAAACATGTTCGGATTGTATAAACAGAAGAAGCTAAAGAGTTTACCCTTAGAAAGATGTTTGTATATTGTTGTTGACGCTATTAATAAATTAATACAAGTTTTTTTAAAGTATGTGTACTTGCTGTATAAAACCTCCAAACTTCTCCTTCCAACCTAGCATTGTGAAAAAACAAAAAGAAATATAACTTCTGTTAAGTAAGTTTTGTGTATTATTGTCATGGTTTGCAGGGTTTTCCCCATTGTATTTTAAGCCTGGTGGGCCACCAGGCTTTACTTGTACCCCCACCAGGCTAAGCATTGCTTATTTATTTAAGTCTTTTTAAAATGTTTGCATTTTTTATGGCTTTATAGTTGGTGCTCAGGTATTAACCTCCCAGTCTTTCAATAACACATAATTATCAAGTGATATTTCTGGTTCAGTTCAGAGATGATGCACAAGATGTTGAACTTGGACACAAAATGATCTGCAAATCAAAGAAGGGGAAAAAGTCTAACCCAAACATAAGAGAGCAAACTAAAATGCACAGGTGATAAAACATGAAAAATAGGAAAGACACAAAGGAATGAACTTATATATCAAGTATCATTACTATGGTTAGTTATGATAACCATAGTGAATTAAATAGAAAAGGCCAAGACCTAAATGGCAATAATAAACCCAGAAAACAAACAGCAGAAAACTAAAACAGTTGTTGACCGGTGTGAAAGAAACTGTAGTAAATATTCCCATCAGCAGCAGGGGATTGAAACAGAATAACAGCACAGACTCTTTTACTTTTTGCACATATAGACAGAGTAATAGATCACGTCGCTGGTTTAAATGTGGCGCTTGAGTGCCATAAAAAAAAAAAGATGAGTATATCAAGCCGAGTCCTGACTCAGTGAATAAAGGAGATAAATGCGTGTCAAAGGTCTTCCTTTCCATTCACATTTCTTCTCTCTCCTTCCTTTCATCACTTGTTCCTTGGCAGCGCTACATCATGTCAGGCTGCAAACCTTCCCCCTTTCTGCCTCGCCTCTTTCCCTCTCTCTTTCTCTGTCTCTCTCTCTCTCAGTGCTCCTGTCACTTTGGATGAGCAGACGGCCTCGTGTTGTGTTCGGGCCACACAGGGCAAGCTGAGGCTCCAGCCGCCTGACTCACGAGCTCTCGGCTACAGGGAAGGGAGAATGTCACTGCGCATCGAGTTGCCTTCACGTTACACAAGGGCACACTCTCAGCTCACAAACACACAGCGGAGGAAGAGCACACAGAGCCTCCTGGTGCATAGTGAGCCAAGCAAATCCCAAACACACACACACACACACAGTGACAGTGGGCTGATGCTATTTTTAACTGCCTACTCCGATGCACGCTCATATTCAACAGGAAAACACACATGATGACACAGAGATGCAGCACATTTCTGCTTGTTGTGATTGACTGCTGATATCAGACGGGAATGGACGCGTCACATAATAAAAAGGTTTGTTGAAAAAGTGTCCGCAACTGGGAGCATCTCCTAATGTATTGGAAGCCAACGGCAAACACCTCTAACACGTCCTTGGAGTTAGGTGTTATGACCGGATGACATCGGATAAATGAAGTTCTCGTCCAGATCCAGTTCAAGGTTTCCTCCAGAAAACTTGCTAAGCCCGGTGGTTGGGTGCTATGGCAGTCATTCATCCAGTGGTCGGCCATGTTTTTGAGTTAAAAAATGTTTAAAGTTGACAGGAAATTTGAAAAGATCACTTGACAATTATGTGCTATTGGAAGATTAAATGCTGTATTATAAAATGCATACATTTTTCTTAAAACTAAAACAAATAAGCAATTCTTAGCCTGGTGGGGGCACAAGTAAAGCCTGGTGGCCCGCCAGTCTTATAATACACCGAGGGAAACCCTGCAGTGTTTATGTTCCTGGAGCTTTCTGCAACAGCATGCAAATGTTCCAGAAGTGTGAATGTCGTCACATGAAAACTCAACACTTACTGTTGCACAGAGACTCTGCACATCATTCTGCATAGGGACTCGGATATTTTACATGTAGATTTGAAAGTTGACTGAATTCAGCTGTTACTCTTCCACTCCTTCCATTGATCTAAATTCTTGTATTTCTCAAACTACTGGACGAGGAGAAGTAGCAATTCATCTTTCAGTCAGATTTATTGATTAATCCCTGGCCAATTAACAGCTGCAGTTCTTTTGAACTGTATCAAACCCTTACTTTTCCCCATGCGAATGGCACATTAATTAATTAAATTAATGGAGCTAAATTGTGTCCATAAAGTTTGTTCAAAAGAAAAATAATTTGAAACTGAAAAAATAACACACTTCACTGATAGAACCTGCTTATGTCAACATACCACCCAAATATCAGTGATAAAAATATATATTGACAAATTTGAGCTGCATTTTCAGTTCGTTTTTACCATTTCCCATGCTCTGAGAGGAACACAGAGGAGCCGCTAGACCACAGTTTCTACCATCCGACAGCTCTACTATGCATGGCCTACTCTTCTAATATGGGCAAATTATGTTAGTGATAACATAAAGGCTGGTTGTCATTTCATCACACAGGGAAACAGAAAGAAAACAGATGCATTCAATATGTAAACACAAGTGTTTCTTTCTGTTGGAAATGTGCTACATAAATTGACCTCCAGGAGAAGTTCATTTCCTTAGCGACGTTTTTGTAGCTATGGCCTGATTGCTACTTCTAAATAACCTTTTTCTCTGATTTGCCTGGAGTATTCTTTTTTTTCTTCATGCTGTAAGCCAGGAATACTGATTAACCAATGAATGGACCTTCTATCTTTATACTCCAATTACTGGAGACACTCTTACTGCATGCAGCTGATCTCCTTTCCACTTATTGTGAGACTACTGGCACCAATTGACTGGACCTCTGTTGAATTAGGTCAGTCGATTTGAAGAGGGGGTTGAATATTTACGCAATCTCTTAAGGTAAATATTTTATGTAATTGTCATTATTTTGTTGAACTCTGTTTTTTCTTTGACATTGAAGAGTTTTTGCCTTTTTTTTTTTTTTTTTTTTTTTTCTAAAAAGCCAGATGTTGATGGTCAGACTTGATTTGTAAAAGTAACATGTGGACAAGGTGTAAAACATACCAACTTTCAAGGTGGTGAGTATTTTTATAGGCATTGCGTGTGTTTGACAGAGTGTCATAGGTGGCTGAATGGAAGTTTTTATTATTATTTAAGCACAAACTATCAGGTTAAGTTGATCAATACAGTCATCTTGAACTTATATAGTTTACATACAATCTCTGTCTGGTTATTCAGATGTTTTTCAAACATTTCATTTATTTTAACTTGTGATTTAATGCTGTTGCCATGTGTATGGTAGCTGAAAGACTCTGTTACAACTACGTGCAACAACACAGCACTTGTTGAAGCTGTTTGTCATGGAAACTAAGCTAATTTGTTTAACATGTGATGAGGTAACAAGTCAGACTTGTAAAATTACTGAAGGTCATCACCATGAATTGTTATTTATCGTCGTTGTCAGAGAGGTCATTCTGTGAGCAAGGCTTACCCAGCCGTTCAGGACTCTTGCCACCAAAGACCACCAACAGATATGAAGCAGAAGTCAGAATTGTTGGGAAATATGTGGGAGCGGGACATCTGCTGAGTCTGATGTCTGTTTTTTGTTTTTGTTTTTTTCCAGCCATGACGGCTTCCACAGCTGTTTCTTCTTCCTCTCTCTTTCTCTTCCTTCTTCTTATTCTCTGTTTAGAATTACAATCTACAAGTAAAATGATCAAATCAGCGCTAACCTTTCCTGAAAGTGAAAGTGGCTCCACACATTTTCCTGTTGTAATCTTTCCTCTGAAAATCACTGTGATGCTTCTGTTCACTGAAATGTTCCCAACCAGTTGACTGTTTGTCCCTGTTCCCTGACGTCTACAGTAACTACTTACTAGTAACTACTTACTGTAAAACTCCTGAATACTTGAGCTTTATTCGGGCTCTCTCTTTTGTTCTTGTGTCGTTGCAGCGATCCATGAGTTCCCCAGAGATTATTTCACCAACCAGGAGCGCACAGAGGGAGCAGTGGGCCTCCATGTTCTGTGTGTAAGTGTCATCTGCAGCATTCTGCATTAGCACCAAGTGTGTTTCACATTCCCATATTTAAATGAACAACACGGTGGAAAAGCGTCTGCTTTTTAAGAACCCAGGGCCTCCAGAGGTTTAGAAAATACCAGACGGATTCAGTTTTACATGACATGTTGACTGGGAGCAGAATGTGGATAAGGTGCTAATGTAGTGGAAGAAGCTCACCTCATATTTACGGCGGCTGCAATATTCATACAACTGGAACATTTTGTCCTCGCAGCTGCGAACTTCAACAGATTGTATTGGAATTTTATGCGACAGAGCAACACGAAGTACAGTGCGTCGTAGAAATGTGCACAAAAACTGACGCATCACATTCAGGCTGTTTTATTAACAATTCTACAAAAGTGTCATGTCCCAGATTCAGATCCAGATTCAGATTTATTCACATCCCAAATGGGCAATTGATGTCACAGCAGGTATAAAAACTGAACAACAAAGTATTAAAGTTAAGAAATGAAAAACAATAAAGCATACCAAGAAAGACGGCAAATATAAATCAATACATAATGGGAAAGGAATAGCAGGGTATGTCATTGTGGACCGACAACAATCAGATGCGATGCCTCCTACCTCGTCCTGCATTGACAAGAGAAATTGCTGTGAGAACAACAGAGTGCATGTGCACAACACAAGTTTGTGCGAGTTTGCCACATCAGATAAATAGTGCAAGGCTGAACGTGAAGGTATTACACTGAGCAAGACGCCCCCCCTCTTCTGTTCATCCCGAGACGTGAGTGAGCCCAGCTTCTCACCTGAAGGAATGTAAATATTACCTTCTGCATTTATCCAAAACATCTTACACATATTATGTTTAAGGCATCTAATAAGCTGCTAGCTGAGCTCATACAGAGCATGTTTTTTGAAAGAGAAGGGGGGATATAACTCAAATGTTTACTCAAACTTAAGGATTCATAGTTTACGCACAACAAGGAAGAGCTTTTGTATTTCAATTCATGGGGTAAAATTATGGAAGTTAAATGAGGAGTTAAAACAAAATCCAAATTTAATACAATTTAAAAGGAAATATAAGGAGACATGGAAACATGGGTGAGAGTTATCTCTATTGTGTAAATCATGGGTATATGTGAGTATGGATATGTGGGTATCCATACCCACATATAAGTGTGTGGGTATGGATGTATATATCTAGACATATGTAAACCCAGATAACATGGAAAATTAATTAACCTGTTTATTTTTATTTTTGATTTGATTTATTAATGTGGGTCCATCTGAAAATATTGTATGAGTTTATGAGGTAGGAGTTCATAAGTTTCTTACTCTTCCTTCTCCTTTTCGAGAGTGTTAAGATTAATGCAGTACAAAAATTTGCATTCCTTGTTTATGTGTGTGATTTCATACTTCTGTCATGTTCGAACATGAATAAATAAATAAATAATAAAAACAAATAAACAAAAGCAAATGATAAAAGATGTGCATGCCTGGTTTGCAGTAGTGCACCGTTAGCAAACCGCTAAACACTTCAATCAGATGAAGTTGAGCACAGATTGTGTTTCTGCAGGTGCTTCAGTGGAGTGAGTGTATTCATTGTGTATCCTGGTCTCTGTAGGCAGTCTACATGTTTTATGCCCTGGCATTGGTCTGTGATGACTACTTTGTCCCCTCACTAGAGAAGATTTGTGAGGTAAGAAGTCAATGCCGGTCACTCTTGCACCTCTGCTGAGGATCTCTAGACCGCCACTGTTTCCTGTAGAGAAAATCCTCTCTCTCTCTTCTTCTCCTGTCCAAACAGCGTCTTCAGCTGAGTGAGGACGTGGCAGGAGCCACCTTCATGGCAGCTGGCAGCTCAGCTCCTGAACTCTTCACTTCAGTCATTGGTGCGTAGCTTTTTGAACTTTAAACCGACCCTAAACGTCTTCGTCCCAGAGGTGCCCTCTGTAATCTCTCTGACACATACACAGCCTTTTGTTCTGTCGTGCAGGAGTGTTCATCACCAAAGGCGACGTTGGCGTGGGCACAATTGTGGGCTCTGCTGTCTTCAACATTCTCTGCATTATTGGAGTGTGTGGCATATTCGCTTTGCAGGTACAAGACAAAACACACACACAGAGAGAGAGAGCTCTGCATAGCTTTCGTGCACTGTTGACGCTGCAACGTTCTTCATGAAACAATGAAGTTTATTAGGTGACAGACAGAAACGTCTTAGCCGCATGATGATCTGGATTTGATTATTTATCTGTTTTAACTCCTGAAATTAATTTGTCCACTAGTTGGAGTCGTTCACTGAGGGGAAAAAAAAACATCTATATGTGGAGCTTTTGTGTCACCACAGTATTTAATCATAATCCTCCTGTCACTGTGTCTCAGACCATCCGTCTGTCCCGCTGGCCTCTGCTCAGAGACTCTTGCTACTACACACTGTCTATCTCTGCCCTTATAGTGGTAAGTGCTGATGGTATTCTCTGCCAAAGAACCAGTTTGTTGGATAGGAAAATATTACTATCAAATCTCATAAATCACATCAGTGATAGCTTTCCTTTATGATCAGAAAACCAGAGTCCACATCACGTGTAATGCTTTGCTTCTTGTCTCTCTTTCATGCAAAAGTTTATATATGACGAGAAGGTGGTTTGGTAAGTTATGGAGCTTCGATTATTTACCACAAATTTGGTAGAATTCCAACTTTTTGTTTCGCTAACCAGGGTAAAACACGGTTGACTGATATTTTTAATCTTTAGGTGGGAAGCTCTGACACTGATTCTGATGTATTTCGTCTATATTTTGATCATGAAGTAAGTTTAAGACTCAACCACTCATTTTAAGAAACTTTATTTTTTTGTATATCCTTCATGTCATTCATGGTCAGGAGAGACTTTTTCCTCCTCATCACATCCATTCTGTATTTTTAGTGAAAATCAAAACCAAAGGTTTGCGCATCATGACCCCCATCAGTAACAGTGAACATGTTTCTATAACTACATCCCCAATGCAGAGGCATGAAAAACTGTTTGCTCCCATCATGAGTTATTTTTTTGTATATTTGTTACACGTAAACTGTTGGAAATACATACCACAAGTACAAGTACAAGGTGATGTCTTCAGCTTCTGCCAATTGGGTTGGTAGCATTACACCACTTAGCTCTACAGTGAGCTGTAGCTTAGCAACCTCATTAGAAACTAACTCCTGACTATTATTTTGTGTGTGGACGGAGCAGAACATGTAGGGTTTACATAAGTTGAGGATTGGTGTGTATTCAATGTGGGGCGAAATTGTCACAGAACCTGGTGGTTCTTCACTGGATGCTGCAGTATTTCCTGCAGCATCCGGCCAGCCAACTAAAAAGTCATTTTTGTCGATGAAATAAAGTAAAAATCATTTTCTCTGCTGCTCTCACTGCTTTTTGTAGAACTTTCCATTCTGACACTTTGCACCTACTAGCATTTGTTCAATTTGCATTGTAATTAGTGTGATGATCTGGAACTCTTAGGTATGACAAACATAGAAAAAACTAGGAGCAGACTGTTTTTCTCAACGCTATGTATAACCAAAGTAAATAAGTGAAAGCTAAAACACCCAACGCATCCACCTAATCTGATCGTAGAGATAAACAAGGAGACATGTTGCAGGTCCACAGAGTACATGAAGGTGACCCGACTTCCTGTTGCAGGTTGAACTGCTACATTGTTCGTTTCCTTGAGAGACAGAAGAAGAATCCATCTGGTTTAAGTAATGGAGCTGCTACTAACACTGAACTAGACGATGGCTATGATGCTACTGCTGTCCTGCTGAAGAAAGGTACAACTTTTATTTGACTATCACTTCACAACAAGTTGTTCAGAATGACTGCTGACCTCTGGTCAGTGTTCTGTACAGAGACGGTCTCCTTTAAACTCTGGACAAAGACTTCTTGTTACTTAGCCTTCTTGTGTCTGTAGAGGAGGCTGATATTCTGACCAGATGGGTCCACTAATTGACCCCAACTCTGTGTCTGATTGGTTTGGATCCTGAATTTTTTATCTTTGCAAGCACAAATTGATGTATAGCAAGGTCTCCCCGGATGTATTACCAGCCTGGCGGGCCTTAGGCTTAGGCTTTACTTGTGACCCCACCAGGCTTAGCATCGCTTATTTTTTAAAGTTTTTTTTTTAAATGTCTGAATACTTTCAGACCTTATGGTTGGTATTCAGGTATTAATCTTCCAATCTTTCAATAATTCATAATTATCAAGTGATATTTTCAAATTTCCTATCAACTTTAAACATTTTTTTAACTCAAAAACTCGACGGGTTGCTGGATGAATGACTGCCCTAGCGCCCAACTACCGGGCTTAGCATGTTTTCTGGGGGAAACCTTGTATAGTCTTGCTACAATCCAAACTTGTCTCTGTTGCCAATGTCATCAAGCGTGTAGGGAGCATGCACGCTTGCTCCCTACACGCTTGTGGACCGCTGTTGGCTGCGGTCCACAGCCCACAGCAGAAGTGGACTGTGGACCGCAGCTCTCGCATATCTGTCCCGTCCAAAGTTCATTTCTTGTGTGGTTTTGCATTAAGATGTAGGACCTGTCTTCTGAAGCGATAGAAAGTAACTGTTGTTTACACAGTGAGAGGACAGATACTTGCTGCTCCAGAGTATGAGCAACTCCAGGAGGCCAAATAACAAACTAGCTGAATTAACCAGAAAGCAGTTAAGGCCGATGGAGCCGCTCCAAGTATGTGGCATGCCAAAATAAGTGAATCTTCATCAGTAGAGCGTGCATGAGAGTAAGTGTTGCCCACTTTGCCCAACCTCTGTTGTTTATGTGAGAGTTTTAGCACAAACAGCTGAATGGTGTCGACATATTCTCTGTTAGTCATGGTGCTGCTGTTGTATGTGTGTGACTCTTAACAGCAAACCACCACAGAAAGCCATCTGTGCTGATGGTGGACGAGCTGCTCTCTGCGTACCCCCACCAGCTGACCTTTTCCGAGGCTGGCATGAGGATCATGATCACCAGTCACTTCTCTCCAAGAACCCGACTCACCATGGCCTCACGGATGCTCATCACTGAGGTGAGGTCAAAGACACAGAAACTCAAATTGCTTTCATCCGGGGTGTGAAGTCTCACCTCCAGAGGTTTGTAGCTGTGGTAGACGTGTGCAGGGGCAGGACAGAGCCTGGGCCAGTTGGACAGGGGATCCACGCTACTGTCTTAGTGCCCATTTCTTGCTGCCTAATCTTTACAACAGCAATAGGGTCCAGAAGTGTGGCATGGTGGACCTTGTTGGCACGAGAGGAGCACCAGGCAGTGCCCTCTCCTGCTTTGCTTCAACCTAATTTGCATATGAACTACGGTGGCTTGGGCATTGCTTGTTCCTGGCTGCTGATCTGCAGCTCTCAGGAATCTTCCATGCCAGCTGTGGGCTTTGAGGATTGAGAATCAGAGAATAAATGTAGCTGTTCTGTTGTTGGCCTTATACGTTGGTTTTTTAGGCAACAATAGAGAACAGCCAGCGTCATGAAGACCGAGAAACACAGCAGACAGAGCAGCGAGAAAGTAGGAGGGTTAGATTTTAATTAAAAAAAAAGTTTGGTATAAAATGGCTGCCTCCACTTAAACTGACAGAAGAAAGGTGTTAAAAAAGGAAGGAGCTAAGAGACCCAAGATGACTGGAGGGGCTGCAGAGAACCACAGCTCAGAAAGGGGGAATATGTTCACAGGACAAATAGTCATGGAATCATTTGACCGTATGGATGACCGGCTAGAAGTCATTGCTGAAAGAGATGAGAAATGGTAAATGGCCTGTTCTTGTTTAACACTATACCAAGTTCAGTGTGAAGCCCCAAAGCGCTTCACACTAAATTCAGTCGTACCAAACTCACTTGGCCCTCTGACCACCACCAGCTTGCTCAAGGACACCACAACAGAGATGGATGGAGCGGGCATCGAACCAGCAACAACCTGATTGCTGGACAAACTCCTACCGCCCTTGCCTCCATCTAAGGTTTGCCACAAATCGTGTAGGAGTCCCAGCAAATATGGAAGAGGGTGTTATGCTCAGATGAGGCCAAAACTGAACTTTTTGGCGAAACACTTTGCATGTAAGACAACAAAATGTTCAATAAAAGTCTCTTGTCTGTTTAAATACCTTTCAGATAAACTTTGAGTTGCTTCTTTGTGTGTCTGCTCTAACCTCCTGTTTAAGGGTCGTTTTCCTTTCACTGTCACCACATTCCCCTTCGGTAGGGGTTATGGTTGAAGAGTTGTAGTAGAGGCAATTTATTGCATTTCCTTAGATGAAGACTTTTTACCAGTCAGAATAAAACTAATTAAAAATCCGACTCTATCAAAACTGAGCTTGTCCTTTCTTCATGTTGCACAGAGACAGAGACTAATCAACACACGGACTCTGACCAACGGTGAATCAGACGTCTTTGTCAAAAGAGGCAGTAGACGGGGCATCGAAAATGGACTGTCCAGGGCAGAGAGGCGCCTCAGCATTCGTCGTGACGATCGAGAGGCGGGCAACGAGACGGAGAATGAAGACAATGAAAACAATGAGAATGATGAAGAGGAAGAGGAAGATGAGGGAGATGGACCTTTTGTGCCCTTCCAGTGTCCAGGTGAGCTCTTGAAGGCAATTCTCCACCTCTGTTGCCCCAAAAGCCAAGTTAGCAAATCTTAGTCTTTTTTCAGCTGCTGACTACTTTTGATGAAATTGCTGTTATGGATGGTGAATGTTAGTATTTATGTTCTTCCACCGATTTTCTCTGACTAATCGCTGTGTGCTGGCCTGTGCATCGTGTCCTAATCTCTGAGCCATCTCGTTCTGTGTCGGCCTGTGTGTCTGCAGCTGGTGTGTTTAACAAGCTGAAGTGGCTGCTGGCCTGGCCTCTGTGCCTGGTGCTGTTCTTTACCGTCCCCAACTGCTCCAAACCTCGCTGGGAGAACTGGTTTATGCTCTCCTTTATTTTCTCCACCCTTTGGATTGCCTCCTTCTCCTACATCATGGTCTGGATGGTGAGTTGTGTCCTTTCTTTGTGTTTCTGACAAACTAAGACAAGCCCGGTATTGCATTCAGTGTTAAGGGTTAACGCGTGACCCAGGTGTAGAAACCATCTCCACCTGGACTTCTTTTATGACTTCCGGGGCGAAAGACACAACCTTCTGTCTCTGTGTGTCAGGTAACAGTGATCGGCTTCACACTCGGAATCCCCGATGTGATCATGGGCATCACCTTCCTGGCAGCTGGCACGAGCGTTCCCGACTGCATGGCGAGTCTGATAGTGGCGCGGCAAGGTAACACATCCGCGAGGCGGCCAACGTGCAGAGGCACCAAAAGTCTTGACTAGAGTCCTCTTCTGCCCCTCCCGTTTTGTGTCCTGTTCAATGCATCCAGTTTAAACCCTCTGTCAGGAATGACTGCGCTCTGCCGGTGAAGTGTGCTGCAGCAAAAACCATGCTCTTCAGCATTACTGGTGTATAAAAAAATCTATTTAAAATTGAAACAAGAATCGCTTAGCCAGGCACGAAGGCAATAATCCACTGGCGGGAAACCCTGCATGGCTGACATATCTGGTACTGATGTTGAAGTTCCTTCTTTTTTTCTAATTTCAGCAAATTTTGCCCCATTAATGGACTGATAAGACCTAGAAAATAGAAAATGTTTTATGTTTGTTGTTTGTGGCCCATGCAGAAAAATCTGCACCTTCTGGGGAGGATTTATACCTCCGTGCCCAGATTTGATCTCGGTTCCTGCAGTGGAATCACTCCTTACATGGCATTTTATTACACTTCTCTGTTTATGTATTTTCATGTAAAACAATCAAAACAGGTATGCAGTGTTTGTCAAATTACAGAAATAATCTTTATGATTTCTAAATTATTGGAGAATTATTTATTTCTTGCCTGATCAGAGAATGTCATTAGCTTTAGGTTTTGTTCAGACGGGGTTTTTTGCCCCCCCATGTACAAGAAGTCCTACCTCAGATTGAAAACTTAGCCACTCGTCATCAAGTGTCGGAGTGTAAATAGAGACTTCTTCATTCTCCCAGTGTGACAGAACAGCAGAGTCTAAGAGAAGCCTCCATCAAACAGGTTTGGAGGGGAGCAGATGAATCACATGGAAACAAGCGACCAAGGCATTTCCTGTCATCTTGGTCCAGGAAGCTAAAAGAAGATGGAGGGAAAACAAGCTGGCAGGAGTCCCATCCTCCCTGCTTTCATCTGTGTTTATTCTCACTCTTGCCATTAAATATTGAAGCAGCTGTGTGTGTGTGTTTGTATATGTGTGTATACGTGTGCAGGTTTAGGTGTCTGTGAGTGGGTTATGTCAGGCAGGGTGACACAAACACATGGGGGCTTCCCATGGCTACAAAGAGATTTTTTTTTTGAAGTACAGACTTGACTTTTGGATATCAGTACTACAGTCGGCATCACTGATCTTCCATATGCCCACCCACCTTTAACTCTTCTGTCTCTCTCCCTCCTACCTGCCTTTGTTTCTGCCCTTCTTTCATTCTGTCTACTCTTTTCTGTCGCTGACTCCAGGTATGGGAGACATGGCCGTGTCCAACTCCATCGGCAGTAATGTGTTTGACATCCTGGTAGGGCTTGGCCTCCCCTGGGCCCTGAAGACACTGGCCATTAATTACGGCTCTGCTGTAAGTCCAGCTGTAGGCCTCCTAATGATAAAGTTTCTAATATTTACACTGTGACTGTCTTAATGTCAACGTTTTGGCCAACTGCCTTTCTTTGAATTGATCCAAATCATCTGAGAAACATCATGTACGTTAAAACGGATCTGTGTATAAATACTAGAAATGAAGACAAATGACTGAATCTGAATTCAGGGTTTGTCCTTCTAGGATCCTTTTTATCGTCTTCTTTTGTTCCCATTTCAGCATTCTAATATTTGATGCAGTTGTGATGTAGAGAAAAAGAAAAGAGAAAAAATGTAGAAAAAAAAATATTTCACATGCCCTGCGGTCTTTAACAGGCATGCCTTGCTCACTGTTGAAAACTCACTTTAATACATTGGATTACTGATATTGCATGCTTTATCATTTTTTATGTTTTTTTATTTATTTTATTTTAAGGCATGTGTCAAACACGAGGCCTAGGGCTAAATCTGGCCCACCAAAACTTTGTGACCATCTAGCAGCGTCACACAAGATTATGATTGACAAGCGCTAAGACCCGCCTCCTGCCTCTGATTGGTTGTTTGTAAGCACTGGATGAAAGCAGAGCCACTCAATTTTTTCACAGGTTGTCTGTTTCATACCATATTGTCATGACTAACGTTTCCGTAACTCATACAATGCAAGGATCAAGAGTTGTTGTGGACGGTAACGACGTGGGCATCTCCTGTAGTAGTCAGTCTTGTCGACTTTGGAGTCAGGGATATCTTCATGCACATAAAAAGAGGGTGTACTTTGTTTTCTTTTTTTTTGTTTCATTCCCACAAATTCTGGAACAGTGACAATACCGAAATGAAATTTGTGCCAGAAGATCTCCAGATTGTGTCTGATAAAGTGCCTCGTCTCTTCATTCCACAGATCAAGCTGAACAGCAAAGGGCTCATCTTCTCTGTGGGACTCCTGCTGGCGTCTGTCTTCCTTACGGTGAGTTTGCATCTCACACAGACTTCTGACTCTTCTTACCTCCAGCATCTGTGCTCGTGAGCCTCACGTCCCTCTGCATCCTGCGATGTCCAGGTGCTGGGAGTCCACCTGAACAAGTGGACGCTGGACAAACGTCTGGGACTCACGTGTCTCTTGCTCTACTCCATCTTCCTGTGCTTCTCCTGCCTGATCGAATACAACATCTTCACTTTTGTCAACCTGCCAACGTGTCGGGAAGACTGAGACGCACCAGCATTGCCACACACACACTCAAACACATGCATACACACACACACACACACACAGTGAGTCCGATTCACAGGTAGTGTTACAGAGGCAATAGGTGGAGTTCAACAGAGGATCTAAGTCAGAACAGACTCGTTTCTGAGTCTCTCTTTTTTTTCTTTTTTTTTTTTTAGATGTCCCACTCTGCTCTTTTTTGGGTGCTTGTTTTCCTGCTTGGTGCAATATGGAGCTGCTCTGGTGTTTACTCCCAATCAGACCAGAGTGTGGGACTTTTTCCAGGGTCAGAGATCGGTTAATAACAAGCCTTCACTGTGCTCAACACACACACACGCACACACACACGCACACACATTAACTCACACCTTTGTATTACTGCATGCTTCTCACATAAACATGTTTTATTTTGAAGCTCCTGTGTTTAGGTGTGGCGTTTCCTAGCTGCTAACTCTTCTTCACGGGGTACGCGAGGCCTTGATGAGGAGAGTAGAAACGAACAAAGCAATGTCGAATCTGAGGTGGGCGGAGTCAGCTCAGCACTTCAGCTGCAGAGGAGTTGTTTGGGTTGCTGGAAGTCTCTCGGTAGCAAACAGACCCAGTTATGCACATGTGCACATTATGTCCAGTCAGAGTCACTTTGTTCATGCTTCAAGTGTGTATAGACGTGTGTAGAGACAGTCTTCCTCTTCTGCTTTTAGACGTAAAACTACAGACAACCAGGGCATTACCTTTTTATGAAGTGTCTCACAGTTGTAGTGTTGTTGTTTTGTTTTTTTTTTTACTCCTTCTTGTATATACCCCCCTCCCCCGCCCAGATGATTTATTTATTATTTATTAATGCCACACACACTCACACACACACACACACACACACTTCTCTCGAGGTCACAGAAACAAACAGAAGAATACCACTTAAACACAAAACAAGCACAACGTCTTCTGAGGGATTGATCTGGAATTCTGCATGTGGATGTCAGAAATGTCCAATTTACACTGACCAGCTCCATGAGGAACATCCTTATAAAAAGAAGAGGATCTCGTTTTTTTTATTATTATTATTATTATTATTATTTTGTCTGCTGCTTTTGTCTTCTTAAAGACTCCAAGTTAACGGACTCAATAGAGGTGGGTTCAAAGTACTTCCTCTGTGGCGGAACGAGATTGGACCAGGACTGACCGTTCTGCTCTGGACATGTCTTATTTTAGGAGTTCTTTGTATTTTGTACTGACAAATGTCTGGATTTGTCCACTTAGGTTTTGTGATAAGTCAAAGTGTCCTACTAGAATTAGAGCATGTACTGTTGTGATTTAATGTAAGCCCTGAAGGGCAACAACTTCCTTCGAGGCGGTGGCTGATTGTGAGACCAAACATGACTTTCTTACAGATGAGCTTTGGCAACTCCTTCAGTCCAGACAGCTTATCCAACAAAACAAAGACTGTTTCAGGGTCGAGTTTACCCGTCAGTGGTATCCTGTTTCAAATCTGAGAAAAACAACCAGTGTTTTAATGTACAAATCATTCCAATCACATGTTTCTGTCTGTACATCAGTCAGAAATATGTGTCTGATAGGATCTTGTCTACTTATTTTGTGTTTTTTTTTTGTTTGTTTTTTTTGTGTGTAAATATTCATTGCTCTGAGTGGGAAACAGGGTTCGAAACTTATGTAATGCAATAACTATAAGCTTACTCCCTTGTCAGGTTTCAGCTTTAAAGACAATGGGAGATCTAACAGTACAAGCTGAGACGAGACAATGCATCATTTTGAGCTCACGAGAATGAGACAAGATGAAAGCAATATCTTTGGGAAATTTTAATCCAATTTCCTTTGTTTTCACAAACAGTTGTTTTTCTTTTGCCATGTGCTTCCTAAAGCTCACCCTCAGTTTTAAGTTTCAATGTTAAAGCCAGTCCTGATGATAAGTCCTTAAACTGAAGACGACACAATGCAGTCCAGATTCATTAGGAACTCTATAAAATGACCCTTTAGTTTTACCCCATTAGGAATGCACATGCAGATGCTAACTTTAGCTTTGTTAGCAACCTGCAGTTAGCCAGTTGACAGTTAAAACTGTTGGCGTCTTCTTCAGTGTTTTCTGTAACTGTGTGTTGTCAGCTAGTCTAATGACCAGATTCTGCTGATATAACTGAACGACTTCTTCCTGTCTGACTTCAAAATAAGAGTCTCAAGGGCAGTTGCAACAGGATTGTCAGGATTAAAGATGCAGGTGTCAATGTCTTAAGCATACTTCACCAGACAAAGTCACAGATTACATGTACAAACTCAGCTTCCATCGTGAAACGCTCTCGTTATGTGGAATTCTGTATAAATCAAGTCGACATTTGATATTTATTGATTCAGGGATGCTCTCGCTCTTCTGGAATGAGACTCAAGCTTTCTCACTCCGCCCAGATAGATCTCCTTTAGAATAAGAGCTCTTCCTGTAACCACAGCGGTACTTGGACAGTTCTCTGTGAGGCCCTGATCACTCTGCAGATGTTTTTAGGTGAATCCCACCAGTCCAAATTAATCTCCTTGGTGTTGCTCATGTTAAGCAGAGAAACATTGTTACTTGTTCAACTGTTTTCCCATTTCTGTTTGGTTACATCAGCGATTACCATGAGTATTTTATGATAATGCCGTCAATCTGTGGGCAGCTCAGTAAGTTACTAAGGTCTTTGTGTTTAGAGGAACTCTTAAACCTTGAGGTATAGAGGTAGCATGCAATATTGATTGCACCAAACCTTAACTACTTGTATCCTAAAGCAATCCAAGATGCATTTATGATGCAGCTTGTGCAATTGTACTCATGACAAAATATTATTTATCTTCTTGGTATGATCTGTCTACTGATAGATTTAGAGCAACGTAAACTGTGGTCTAAAAGTGGACTATCGCTGCATTCCAGTTACCTCTGAAGTCAGAACTCGTAACTGTGATTGACGTCACATGCAAACCAAGTTAACATAGAGAAGTCTGGATTTCAGTGTTGCCAAGCACATAGACGTTCGCAGTACCTCTGAACATCATTTTAAGCTTTATTTTCTTCAAGCAAACATCACTTTTAATTTTGTTTAGCTTAGAGTTGCAAGTGCTACAAGTAAACATTCCTAGTCTTGTAAAATACAATTGTCGACGTGAGGATCGGCCATATTGAAATGCAAAGTGGGTCTTACAAGTCGTAACTGGGGGTAGTCGGAGTTTCTCCCACTTTATCAGTAGGAAGTCCAGTCCAGAATAACCCAGTTCCAAATACAAACCGTAACCTTCCTTAAATAATGGCCTAAGTTATTTTTGTAAAAAAGAAAAAAAAATAAATAACGCCACCTCTCCATTGCCAAAAGATGTTTTGCCTTCCTTAGTCAAGGACGGCTTTGTTCGTTAAAACCTTGAGAAAATCTTATTGACTCGCATCTTAATGGTCCATAAATAGCTTTGAGTTTTATTTTTGCTCAATTGGCGGAGTGTCTCAATCTCTCTAACGTTTTTGTATATATAATAGAATATTTAATATTGTCATGTCTTCGTGCTTCCTCTGATTTCCTTATTAAACACCTTACAGATAGGGAAAAGTGCTAACTTTGAGTTTTCGTCCCTCACTGACGGTACATACACTGAAGAAGGTTGTCATCTCCACCTGGAACAGGTTGGAGTTTGGTCAGTCAGGACTGATCAAGTTGAAAAAACATCCAGTACCAGCCACCAGCTGATCTCTATCTGTGTGACTCTTAAGGATCGTGGTGGTTTGGGTCAAATTTAGAAAACTATCAGCGACGCCTTCACTTTCTTTTCCTGGCCATCCCAGATTTCCCCTGCTGTTCTCCATCATCCCAGTCCTCCACCTCCACCTTACTCTTGTGTGTCAGAACCGTGACTATTCCACAAAGTATGCCAAACCGCCCTGACTCTAGTTGCATCAGGATGCCCTTCCACACTCAAAGATGTCACCATGGTTAGCACAACCATGATGCCACATTAAGGGGTTCTCGCGAGGCACTCAGGACCAAACCTCACTGGTTTGTGTAGCTTTGACACAACTGATACTCTGCAAGTTCTTCCATAATTCCTCTACAATCCTCCCAAAACGCTGATACGCTACATTGTGGTTCTACATCCTGTGTGAAACTGCCCCAAAAGCTTGTATGTTCAATCAAATGACTCCATTTTTTTTTTATTTGAGATATTTAAATTCTGAAAAGTTATAGTGCTTTGACAGTGAAAACTGCTCAGTTAATGGAGCAATCTGTCTCTGTGCTGCACAGAGGCAGGAGATATCTCGAACAGCAACTGCATTATAGTGATTACCATGTTTTTCTTTATCATATGTAAGATCAGCTGCAGCATGCACTTTACCAATCCTTCTCTGTTCCGGGTGTGTAGGGTTTTGTTGTGTTTGCTTGTCACTGCGTACACCTACTCCTGATGAAGGTGTAGAAAAGTGCAGTGCAGTGACGCTCCCACACTATGACTGCGTTCACACTGCAGCCTGAAGTGACCCAATTCCGATTTTTTTCTTTTCTTTTTTTTTTTTTTTTTTTTTTTTTGCGTAATGTACCTGGATCTGATCTTTTCATGACAGTCTGAACAACACAGGTCGGATTTGTTTTTTCGAATGCGACGCGGATATCCGATATGTATCCGATTCAAATGTGACCAAATGTCCAGGTCGCATTCATCCGACCTGAACGTCACTGATACTCGACAAACGTCACTATTCTGCGTGCGGAAGCGGGAAGAATAACAACTATAATGAGGATTAAGTTGTTAACATGCTGCTTCAGTCGGACAACTTCAAAATCGTAAGCTATGCTCCACCGTTAGCATACATGTTTACTTCCGCAAACACTGAGCACTCTATGTGTGACGTAATTGCGTCCTCTACTGCTGATGCGGGGCACTTTCAGGTCGTTTGAAGTTCACTGGAGAATACATACAAGTCTCATATTTGGATGTGTAAATGCCCACTGCAAAAAAAAAAAAAAAAATTAATTGGGTCACTTCGGGCTGCAGTGTGAACGCAGCCACAGTGTGGAGGCCGTCACTGCTCAGGACTTTCTGAAATCAGACAAATCACCTAGGATGCTCCCATCGTGATACCAGGTACCTTTTTGAGAAGATTTTTATATAGTTTGTGATATTCACATTGGTGATACACTGATTATGTAAATATGTGTAAATATATGTGTAAATGTATTTATATATATGCATATATTTTTGTCTGAATGTGTATATGTGTGGGAATATATTTTCATAGATTCTAGGTATCCCCTGTATTCCCTCCCTTGTTTTTATGTGCTTGAAGCGCTGTTTTTAAGTTTGTTTGTTTTTCTTTTTTCTTTCTTTTTTTTAATTACATGCATGGAGATATTTCGCTATGTTAAATTATCTATGGAAAATCTTAATGTTCTTTGGAATGAGAGTCAAATGGTTTTAGAGAGAGCACTGGATGTAGTTTGAATTCCTGATGGTTGCTTGCTCTTTTTTAGCCCCAGGTTGTGATGAACGACTGTGAGTGTTTGCTGAAGACATGGTCCTTCGCATATCGGAGCTAGTACCTCTTACCACAAACATGGATTTAACAAAAACTGAATATTTTGTGTTTAAATGTTTCAAATATAATTTCAGAAACCATTTTGCATCAATAAAGTTGTCTTTGATTAAAGAGTACATTCTGTTTATTGCAAGTGTTTGTCAGATAAATCAGTGGTGGTATCTTGAACACCTTAGAACTCTAATCGGCTTTATTCGTGAAACTTCATGAATGAAGACGTGTTTAACATGTTTTACTACACAAGTATATAAAGTTATGTACGTGTATGTATATGTGCACATATGATACAAAAATGGCATATTTTTTATGCTACATTTCCCTTACTTTGCACAACACAATGCATCGATTCACTAGTTTGATTCTGGCCAGCGGTACAATCTGGAAACTTTCCAATAAACTTACACGGCAGCATTACCAATATCTCTATTATTTAATGTTCTTTTTTCTGTTCTCTTCTGCTCTGAGCAGGCCGTGTACCATCTGAACCTCAGTAAAAGCTGAGGTTCAGACGATGCTTATTTGCCGAGATCAAGTAGCTCATGAACGTAAATGTCAGATGTAATGGTCTTAAAAAGATTGTTGCTTAAGAAGGTGGCAGTTCACCGAGTGCCGAATCCAGGCATATGAATGATGAGTGGAAGAAACAAGTTTAGTAGAAAAAAAGTGCAAAACGGGGGGAAAACTGCAACCTCGAGGAGAGAACGGGGCAGAGGCACAGGAAATGGAAAGTCGAGACGTTACAGTTTTTCTCAGTCGCTTTGGTCCTTTTGTTCAATCTACAAATCAATTTGTCACTTGTGCATATCAAAATAGCAGCTTCCTGTTCATTTGGGTGATTATAAACAATTCTCTGCTTTTTCCTACATTTTCTATTGCTTTTGTCATGTAGACCAAAATGTTTTATCCAGATCTTTGTTGAATAGTCTCGACTTCCACAACGGTGTGAATGTTATTTCATTGTATAAGTCTTAACATGTAAAATGCTCCAACAACTTGTCAATCACTTCATGTTTTTTGCTGACAAACTTCATGGTTATGCTGGCTTTATTTTCCAGCAGAACGTTTTATCAGCCATCATTGACAACAATAGTAGCATAGACTTTAATAACAATGGTAACACTAGTAAACTCGTCTAACCTGAACCCCATAGAGAATCTATGGAATATTGTCGAAAGGAAGAAGAGAGACACCAGAACCAACACTGCAGATGAACCGAAGCTGCAAAACTGGACTTCCACTACACCTCAGCAGAACCACATGCTGGTTTCCATGCTGTACTAATGCAGTAATTCATTCAAAAGGGAGTACAGAGCCTGAGTCTAGATGATATACATCACATTCAGTAAGTCCACGTTTCTGGATTAAAATACGTTTTTTATTTCACTGATGTAATATTTCAACTTTCTGACTGGATTTTGGGGTGAGTTAATTTTGAATCAGTAGTTCAGCCCTGATTTAAAATACATTTGAGGATTTTCTGATTTAATGAGCTGCATTAAAGGTTTTGGGAGGAACCCTCAGTTTCTGACAGACTCTTTCTTGGCGCCCTCTTGTGTACCGTTTCATTAACCACAGTTCACCTTCCAGTCATTGACTTTACGATGCTTTATTTTCATGGTTTGCCCTGTATTGTATCTGTACGGAGATTTGATCCATCCTGATATAATCTGAACCTAAAATGCTTTGTCATGAAGAACACTGGCAACATTCTGTCAATTCTTTGTTGATTTAGGAGGCTGATTTAAATCCATGCTAATTGCTGCAGATGTTTCGATATTTATCTGCAGAAAGCTGAAAGGGCTTATAGAAGCTCCCGGGCTAAATGGATAGAGGAGAGGGAAAGAATCTGTGCCTACTTTTGTGGCTTAGAAACAAGGAGTCTCAAAAGTAACTCTATTAATACTTTAGTTATAAATGGACAGATTACAAGCAAGCAAAATCATATCCTGTACTCCTCAACCTTCTCCTCTAATGACTCTGAAACCTTCATTGATTTAATACACCATATAATTGCTGATTTCTCTCAGTTATGCAATGCAGATATTAATCTTTGTGAACTCAGCAAAGCAGTGGAAAGTTTATCGTTAAATAAATCCCCAACAGATTTTTATGAAGTCTAAGAGAACCTTATCTAATGATTTCAGAAGCAATAAACAATTTTCAATCACAATGAAGCAGAGTATTATAACACTTATACCCAAACCTGGTAAAAAAAAAACAAACAAAAAAACTCTTAGATTATTTAAGACCCCTTAACATTATTACATACCGATTACAACATTTTTTATTTGGTTTTCGAAGGACACAAGGCAAGAACAAGGGTAGGAGTGCAGGTTTTGGGACGGACCTTAGACTTGAATATTGAGCATAATGTACTGTTCACCGTTTTGAGTTACAAATAAGCTAAATTGGAACAAATGTACTGTGCTGCATATCTGTCTACATGGTGGGATTGAGCTGGCTAAATAAATGATTTCTTTTTATTACTTGAGACAACATTCATTATGAATTATCTTTAGGTTTTCATAAAGACTGACAATCAGGGCCGGTCCAAACCTTTTTGTGACCCTAAGCAGCTTTTTCTGGGGGGGCCCCACACCAACACCAGATGATTTACAATTCCTAAGCTACTCTGTGTGCAACATACCTATCATTAGCATAATTTCTAATTAGCACACATTATACAAGTACTGTGCTGCATATCTGTCTACATGGTGGGATTGAGCTGGCTAAATAAATGATTTCTTTTTATTACTTGAGACAACATTCATTATGAATTATCTTTAGGTTTTCATAAAGACTGACAATCAGGGCCGGTCCAAACCTTTTTGTGACCCTAAGCAGCTTTTTCTGGGGGGCCCCCCACACCAACACCAGATGATTTACAATTCCTAAACTACTCTATGTGTGCAACATACCTATCATTAGCATAATTTCTAATTAGCACACATTATACAAGTACTATTATGACTATTCATTTCTACCTTACAGGAGTAGCAAATAATAAATCATTTGGATTTTAAAATGCAGAGTGTTATTTAAGTGTGCCATTTTATTTTAACTATTTGAAAGTAACATCAACTAATGAACATTAAATTTAATATTTTAAATTTCCCCAACACAGGCAGCAGCCTTCAACAGAAAGACATTAACCATCATTATCTGTAAAAACAATATAGTTAGTTTCTATTATTCAACATTATTTTAAATATATTTTTTTCTGTCATGCCAGTTCATTGCTATTGGGCACCCCCTGGTGGTGTGGTGGCGCCAAGCAGCCGCTTACCTCCCATATGCCATGGGCCGGCCATGCTAACAATGGACCTTTGTACAAAGTGTAGTCAGACATGCTTTCAGATTCAATCTTTATTAAGTGCAGAAAAAAATGTTTCTCATACAGATACATGACAGGCAGGAAAACTGTCTCGTGACAATTTAACATCAAAAATATTGAGGATAGGAAGCTATCTGTGAAAGATTCCAGCACAGACATAAATACAACAGCTCCTAACAACAACATGCCAGAAGAACACAATGCTGCCCAACTTCCTTCTACGGCTCTTACTTTTCTTCCAGCCATGTCACACTTCCTTTCCGTCTGTGCTGACCGCTCCACGCTCGTTTCCTCTGCGTGGAACTTGCAAGATGTCAATCATTCTCGCTCTCCTCTAAACAACCTGCACTCTTCCCATGCAGCGCATCGCGAAGTGTGGCACTTCAGACCAGCTAAAAAGGCCACACAAGCTAACAAATCACAGCAGTTCCTCTGTCACATGTCAGTGTGAATAGAAAATATGACACCAGCTCGTATCACAAGGATTAAACAGCGAATACCTGCTTCTTAATTTTAAACATAAACACAAACATTTCACTATATTAACGCTATTCTACTGGAACGAGAGAACGGACGTCATATTCCAAAGGTCAACAACGTACAAATGCATGTTAGGATGATCAGAAGCATCAGACTAATTTACATTTGATCAAAGCCGATCTGATTGGGAGGCGCACGAAGATGCATTCCTGCAGAATCACAGGAAATTTGTTATGTACACTAATGGCCTCTAGGTGTCACTAAATCTGTTTTCATAGACAATCTAAAAGTTTACCCATTAAAAGCAATAATGTAACAGGTGACCCGCAACTGTTAAAAGTAAATGGTGCCTAGATTATTTATGTATACATACAATGAATGATTGGAAGTGTAAATGAGGGCAGATTGATTTCTGTCCCTCTCAGCTGCTCGGACACGGAATCCGGAGGAAGTAAAAATAACTGTGTGTTTTTCCTCTGTCGGCCGGGTCTGTCTGACAGCGAGGGGATGTTGGTTGAGACAGATGCATCGCCTGAAAGGAGAAGTCAGGCTCTGTGAAGACTGGCACGAGACACTGTTTTGCCCACTTGGACTGTTTTGACATCCGGCCGACGCATGCTCAGGGAAGCATGTTTGTAGGGGGGGACGATGGTCTGAGGGTGTTCCTCTGTGATCATACAGAGATGGAGCCGCTGCCGAGGGCCTGAGGGTCCGTGCTCTGGTGGTTTAGGTTGGACTGGGGATCAGGGGCCACGGCGAGACAACTGAGGCCGACGGGGGAGCTGGAGAGAGATGCTGACAACGTGCCGTTTTTGGCCATGCGGCGGTAGACGAAGTGGAAGGGAACCGGTTGTGGGCGGCTGTGAAGCTCCGCTTTGATCTTCTGAGGGTGGGTGTCTGGTGCCAGCTGCTGGCTGCTGCCCTCCATCTGCAGGAACAGGCCGTAGTTCTTGGGATCTGACACCTTAAACTTCAGGGCACACAGCTGGCACAGTTCCTCCACCGTGGTGTACGGTCGCACTGGCAGAGTCTTGGCCGTGCATCCGCTGTCCAGCTCCTGCAGCGCCACACGTAGGTAGTTCTGAGAGACAAGCAGGACACCACTCATCATCATCAGGTGAAGGTAAAAGATCACCTCTCTGAGCAAGCAAAGAAGGTCGTCTGATAAGTTAGTTTGTTAGTGAATGCTCACCTGGAAGTCATCGATGGAAGGCGCAGAACGCTGGGTGGTGCGCCGCCGGTGCCACTGGTGTAGCGTGTCTCTGGTTTCGGAGCTCAGCACCCTGGCTGCCTGGTCCTCCTGGAAGTTCTTAACCAGGGACATGGCTCCGTAGGCACTGGTCAGATAGTAACCACCTGGACACGCAGAAGCAACGTTAACAACCATCTGAGGAAAAACATAACGTGCTTTTAAAGGAAAGAAGGTGTTGGACCGGCACCTTCTCCATGCAGCAGCGAAGGGTCCAGCAGCTCCATCATGTACAGGATCTCATTGTCCAGCTCAGGCATGTCACACTGGGCCAGCACATAGGTCAGCATGGGGAGGAAGTCATCGGCTCCGTACAAACGACCTGAAACAAAGGGATGGATGTGCTTCATCTCACCGGGTGTGTTAAGTGTGAAAAACGGTTCACCTCACAGATCTCTACCTGAATTGTCTTCCATGATGGTGTAAATTAGCTTGCAGACTCTTAGCAGCATGCAGACTTTCTTCTCTGGGGAGTACAGCTTACACATGGTCTGGAACTTCTGCCTGATCTTTTCTATGGCCACGGGGTCGGGAGGCAGAGCGTCGGCCACGCCCATCTCCTGAGGTCGCCTGGCCTTGGCCAGTGACAGGTTCTCTCTCAGCTCCTGCCAGCTGCCGCTGCGCAGCTGGAACTCCTTCAGCGCTGCGCTGATTGCCGGCTTCAGGGGCTTCAGAACGCACTTCAGCAAGGCCTTTTCCAGGACTCTGTCTGAGGAGGGGAGACACAGCTGGGTCTTTAGTCTGTCAGACTGAACAAAATCACTTTCAAATCACTTTGCAGGTTCTAGTTTAACCCTTTTGTGAGTTGCAGTCAATGCAGTGGGCAGCCACCTAAAAGCCTTTTTCTTGTGCTTCTTGAGGATTTTTGTGTTATAAATGCACACAGACCACTGAAGTGGACACTAGTGAATCACACAATACACCATCAGCTACTGTCCATCCACTGCAAGTGCAAGAAAATGTTTGTTAAATTCCAATATGGCAGACAGACAGAAAAGCAACTCAGGAGCAGCCAGTCCCTCCTCCTACTGCAGACGACTCTTACAGGTAATAAAAAGAAAAGCATTGTGACATCAAATAACCCCTACAGAGTAATACTACTGATGTATTTTCCAAACAACAACCTTGTATTTGGAGAAAATTACAACTTTATAGTTTTTTTTTCTTAAAGTTTGTTACTTTAAAAATTGAACGGAACAAACTAAAAATAAATATGTATATATTTATTAAGACTTGGATGCATCGCATTACATTTTAGAGAAAACAACATACCAGCCCGAAAAACTGGGTACAATGTTTAGGAAAAGTTTATGGGAACGAACTGCTTGCATCCTCACCCGTGTTATTTCAATGTTGATTCGTCATTCGACATTTCTGGAAGCTCAACTTGTGATGCATTCTGTGCCCTCAGTAAATTGCCAGAACATGAAGCACTCTTGCTCTCAAATGGACCCTACTCACGGCACCTCTGAGCTCGACTCCCTCGTGAAAATTCTCGTCTGGTTTTTCATAGCAACATTGATTCGACTCGTTTGTGTGCTGCAGGTAAGACTACCGACAACTCCAACGTAATACACGCAGCGTGGATGGTGGACATGCGACGGTTGCAGAGACACAGTCACAATCGGCCAACACAAGGCAGAGCAGACGGATAACTGGAGGCCAAACCTCAACAGGCCTGCTGAATAAGGACCATGTGTGAGCGCAGTCTGAGAGCGAGCTGCTGACTCTCCCTCTAGAAAACAATGAGCTCAGCAGTTATTCTGGCTCAACACATCTGTAACCTCTCAGCTTGACTTTACTTTCCACTTCAGCTGGACCGCATCCAGCATGTGCCAGCCGCAGAGTCTGTGTCAGCGTTAGCATAGGAAACTCTCCGCAGCTCCCTCCAAGCGCAGAGCGATCGCCATCAAGCCTGCAGAAAACACACCCGTGCCAGCGGGCCGTTTTCACTTCCTCATTTCGCCGCTCCACACTGGCTGGGAGCTCTGGGTGAGCAGGACGTTTTTACTGCCCATCGGCACCGATAAGGAGTAAAGCTGATTTTATTGGCGCTCATACCTGACCTTACCAACTAGGAGAAGTATTTTAGGGTGTGACTTTTACAGGTTTGTTTTACTGGAAACGTGTCTCTTCCTGCTAGCTTATCTACCCAATGGACCAACAGATCCGGTTCTGAAACTCGTGAGGCATCAAAAGAGATTCCCAAACACTTGGGAAATTTCTTATATGGGCCAAGTGCATTGCTCCGACTAGCCTGCTGTTGTTGTTTCTAGGAATGTTGCAAAATGACTAAAGAATCGCAGTTATCAATGTTGAATATTTTGGCCATATTTTATAGATGCATGTTTTTTTTTTGTTTTTTTTATCATACCGACACTGTTTTAATTCCATCCATCCATTTTCTGTACAGCCTTGTCCATAGTGGGGTCGGGAGAGGTGCTGGTGTCCATCTCCAGCGAACGTTTCGAGCGAGAGGCGGGGTTCACCCTGGACAGGTTGCCAGTCTGTCGCAGCACTGTTTTAATTATTATTTTTTTTATTATTATTTGCATCACTGATGGGTTTGTAAGCAGTGATCAAGGCTGTAACAGCAAATCAGTCTTTAATTCTGGTACAAATTTAAAGGAACCAACTGGAAGGATTGAAAGAACCAGGCACAGGTACAGTGGTTCCTCAGGGGAACATCTTCCTCTCCCCTGATGAGGTCTGTCACAATAACCAATGTTTCCAGACGATTTTTATTGTCCCAGAAGTTATCGCAATGAACGATAATGTTGTTTTGAGACAATTTGCCAGTAATATAATGGTAGTTGTGGAATAATAATGCAGGAACACATTCTCAAAGATCAATAAGCTTTAAATTCCAATGAACATTTAACACTGGAACTGGAAGACATTTTAAATATCCAAAATAAATAAACCAAATTTTAGAAACAACAAATAAAATGAATTACTAAGTATTGGGAAACAAATTTATGCTTCTAAAAAAAAAGGTTTAGTTGAGACCAAAAAGTCCAGACTGAAGACTTTTATGATCCAGTTTTTGGTAGAAAGAAAAAAACGATAAATCATGAAATTAGAAATTATTGAGTTTGTTTTAATTATTCATGTGATTAACTGATTTATTGATTATTGTGACAGGCCTAGGGTTGACTTCTGGTTATTTCTGATAAAGGAGACCCCCACAGCACGGCGTTAAGTCCGAGGTTTATGTGCTTCTGCGTCCCTTGCACCTCTGGTTTTAAGTGGACCCCACCAGTCACCTGATTCAGTCTGGAGGAAGCAGGAGTGTGCTGCAAAGGACAGCATTAGTCCTGTGGTATTTCCCAGTTTGAAGCAAGGTTCAGTGCTTCTGGCATCCATAGGAACATCATGACCATTTAGATCCTGAGATCCTTTCCTAGCTGAGCAGGTGTGGGGATGAGCAGTGAAGTCAGCTACCGCGGCCATTATTTTTAATTCAGAAGGATGTTTTGATCAGTTCTTTGTGCGGACACTCACATCCGTGGGTCTTCTCAGTGGCACAGACACAGGAAGTAATGCGCATCTATCCTCTAACACAGTGGTCTCAAACTCCAGTCCTCAAGGACCGGCCTCGTGTTGCAGCAGCACACCTGACTCTAACATCAGCTCTTAGCAGGGCTCTAGTAGAGCTCGACTGCATGCTAATGAAGCAGCTCCATTATTTAGTTCAAGTGTGTAAGACAAGGGACACATCTAAAAGTTGGAGAACTGTGGCCCTCAAGGATAGCAGTTTGAGGCCAATTTTCTAACTAATAAGAGATTGTTTACTTCCTGGCTCCTGGGTCCATACCATGGAAACAAGATGTTTCTTTGAATAAGTGCATGTCGATCCCTGCATGTTGCTAAATGAGTAAATCGAGGTCTATTGTTCTTCATTCTTCCAAGGATCACATCCCTCTTTCATTTCATATTTTATCAGAAGAGACAATGACGGCCCCTACACAGAGCGACCCCTGTGTAGGGACCTGCCTCTAATCTTCCGCCTCTGATTGGACAGCTACTACAAAGGAGCCGCAGTCTGACGTACTCGTCTGCACGACTTGGAGGCGGGCCATCCAGATGCATCTGGGGCAGCCGGCCTTTGAGCCAAACAGAAGCAGCTCTCTGAGGCTGCGGCAGGAAAATACTGGGCAATTTTGCCCTGAAACTAAACAGTGCTGCAGAAAAAACAAGAGCATTCAGAAAACGGACAAGCTGCATACCAACACGATGAAACACACACACACACACACACACACACACGCATCCCCGTTTAACCCTTTCTTCATACATGGAACGGGAAGATCCGAACGCCACTAAAAAGAACCAGAGTTTCATCTTGGAGTTTAATAATTTCACATTTTAAATCCGATCCAGTCGTATGAATCCCCACAGGAATATAATCCAGAAAGTTTAGTTCACGTCTGAATTTAATCTGTCCTGAGAACAGTTGTTGACTGCAGCGTTCTTGCTTTTCTGGTTTCTAACTTTTTGTTGTTGTTGTTGTTGCTGTGATCAGGTGAATTTATGGACTTCAGTGGTCAAACGTTTTCCTGGAGGTTCATCTGAGGGCCTAACAATCAAAACCAAGTAGTTTTCAGCTTTATTCAGACAGGTCGTCTGGGTTTTTTTCTGGATCATTCATTTTCAACAGCAGGTATGGAAACATGCAGAAAATGGATCTAGTTTTTTTTCTTTTTTTCTTTCAGAATCAACTTTGAATTGAACCTTTGTTTAGGGAGTTTATGTCTTTAAAAACAAAGCATTCTCGTGTTTTCAGAGACTGAGCAGCACTACAGTGAAGGTGTATGAAAAGTCCAAATGTCAGCAGCATGGCGTTTGTTTAGGATTGTCGTAAAAATTCCAATTTTCTGATGTTTATGACTTTGCTGACTGCAGCACATTGTTGATGTGTTTGAACAAACTAACCTGCTCTGTTCAGCCTGAGAGAGAACGGTCTTTATTCTCTCCGTCTGCATGTTGTTCTGTTCCAGTCTGTTTCAGTCACAGGGTCCTGGGCCAAAGTTCTCTGACTGCAAGGGTGTGTGTGTGCCTGTGTGAGTGAAGTGTATGCAGGTGTAAATGAGGTGTGTGTGTGTGACATGCATGTGGGTGTGTATGTGCAGCTGCATGTGTATATTCAGGCGTGTGTGTGCAGGTGTGTGACCAAGTGTGTGTCTGTACCTACAAGGCCAGCTGTTATTAAAAGCAAAATAATGCTTCTTTTATAAATCACCAAGCTCAGACATTTATTAACCTAATCACATGCACAAAGAGCTACATGTTTTCAACAAAAACACATCATTAATCACCAACTCACACATCAAGCAGTTTAGAAAAAAAAATATTTTCATGGTTTTCATAAAAACAGAGATGTGAAACTGCTGCATCTGCATTCATGTGTTTCCACAATACTGTGATTTCTCCACTGATATTGACATCATTCACCCTTCCCAAAAATAATTACCCAATTATTTAAAAAGCCGCACAGAACTGACTTGCACAGCATTCTAAGAGGAGATGACAATGAGGTCACAAGGCTTATGGAGCGGAAATGTGAGCAGTATTATCAGCAGGAATCTTGCAGAGGTGAATCAAAGTTCCTTTCTATAACTGAATGCATTGTGCAAGAGTTGTAGTTATTAATGTTTTATGCGACTGCTGGATAACTAGTTAGGCAAGACAGAAATAGATTTAAAGGAGGAGGAAAGATTTAATTCCAAACTTACCAATCTGATCTTCAGGAATGAGGCTCTCAATCGGTGGCTCCATCTCGGAGGTTTGTCTCAGATAGCTCTTCATCTGAGTGATAAACTGGCGGATGGTCTGAAGCAGCTCGAGTCCTGAGGTGTAGCCCTGCCAGGCCTGGGTGCCAGCACCCTCCCCCATGTAGCTCAGATAGTCCTGCACCAGGGAGCCAAAGTATGAGTTCTTATCCTTGGACATCTCCAGGATTTTGCGGATCGCCCGCTTCTCTGGTGTCAGCAGCGAGTTGAAAACGCCGCTCATCTTCCGAAATTTTCCCTGCAAGGCTTTCTGCAGGACCAAGGCGCTGGCACTGGGGCGCCGCTTTGTGTGGGTCCCAGGTGGGAGCATGGTAAGATCTTGGTCTTGGTCACTCTCGAGGCCGACGCCGTAGTCATGTTCTTCTTCTTCATCGTCGTCGTCATCAACGTCGTCGTCTATATCTATGCTACTGTAACATAAGTGGGACGGTGGGATGGAGAGGGGGAGATGGGTGTTGAAGTCGGCGACAGTGGGGGGGCTGGGGTCATGCAGTGGAGGAATGAAGAAGGCAGAGGACTGGGAGTAATCCAGGGAATCCGAGGAATCTGTGGAGAGGCTCATGTCACTCAGTCGTTGGCCCCCATTGGTACAGTCCTCCTGAGATGCCTCTCCAGGTGTGACTTCTGAAAACTTGCTTCCCGTCATCACCGAAGGCTCTGAAGAACTGGAGGCGCCCTGGCCTGTAGACTGAACTGACTTTTGCTTTGACAGTTTGGTCCTGAGGATGGCCTTCTCAATCGTCTGTTCCTCCAGTGCCAGATGGCACTGAGCATCCTCATGACTGGATGAAGGGGATGCTTTGGATCGGCGTGGAGAGGAGGAAAAAGCCGTCAGAGGGAGGGGCAGGGTTCGCCGGGGAATGGATATGGGGGAGCTGATGCTAAGTCTCTTCGGAGGCGAGGACGATGGACTGATGCTCAACGAGGAGCCGAGGCGTGAAAAGAGGTTGCCGCTCTTCTCCTTCTCTTCCTCCTTTGGAATGTTAATCCAGGCGACTTTTTCCGGCATGCTTTGCTGATGGATAGGAGGCGCAGCGTGGTGTTTGGGAAGACGGGGGGGTGGCGGTCGAGGAGGAGGGGATGGAGAGACACCCAACGCCTGCTTGCTCCCAGTTTGTCCTTTACTGCATGGAGTGGTGGTTATACTCCCCAAGTTCTCTTGAGGTCGCTGGCTCTCGTCACCGAGGTCTGAGCTGTACGTCTGAGGTCTTTCCAAAAACGAGCCTCTCTCGCTCCTATTGGTGGGACTTATTTTGTTGTTGGACTCCTCTCTAAGTAACTTTACAGTTCTGGCAGAGCTGTTTTGGTTGCCACCATCTGGCTGATAAACCTTTATAAAGAGGGGGTTGATGAAGCACAGTGCGCCGTTAGGCAGGCAACAGTCCAGCTGAGCGGGGCTGCGAATTCGAAGCTCAGGACATGTAGGGGTAGTTGGACAGGACAGCGGTCTCAGAGCAGGCGGAGGTGGTCTATCAGGACCTGCTGTCTTTGGCAGAGATGCAGATACTGCTCTCCTGCACAACTTACTGTCCCAGAAGCCTGCACAACAAAAGGAGAGAAGATGTATCATTTTGTGTTTAAGATACTCTCTGTTAGTTGGTGCCCAACATCTGGACTCATAGACAGTCTTCGAGAATGTACTTCATCTGTTATGTCCATTTGTAGACACTAAAACAGTGTTACTTAATGTCATTACTTTGTCAACAGCATTTAGGACAGTAGATGCTTAAAGACCAAGACAAGTCACTCCAGCACTGAACCACCAACTTGTACTGTTATTTAAAAAAAACAAATTCCAATACAACTTTTCAGAAATATCTACTGTAGAAAACAAGTTTTCATTTTTAAAGAACTGTGATTTTATTCCCATTTTTAGATTCTAAATTAAAGAACGGGGAATGATAGATTCTCTTTAATGGGATGTTTACATTGGTAGAAAATGATCAGTTTCCAAATTGCTGATGAAAAACGGATCTAAAAACTATTGTTGACTTTCAGTGTCATTCTGTTCTAGAAATGCACTGCAATCATTCAAGGAGTCACTGCTAAAACCTGCATGTGTTATCATAGCTATAATCAAAAATATTGTTTGGTTCTTTTGTTCATTTTTTGCTAAACTTCTTCAGAGCCAATGCAGAAAGTCCAAAGTGTCACTTTGCCTACGCAGCTACAGGTTACTGTCCCCAGTTTCTGCAAACACAAGTGAAACACAAATAAAAATACAAGTGATCTAGAAAATGGTGAAGCAACATGTACCACCTGTACTCTGGATTTAATATTGGTGTGGTTTCAAATAGATACTTGTGTGAAAGGCACTACATAAATGGGGGAAATTAAAGGAGTGCCTGGCATGTGATACCTGGCATGCTGAAACGTAAAAGTAACCAAGTTTTATAACAAGGGACATATTGATATAGTGGAGGATAAAAAAAGTATTTAACACTTAAAACAAAACCTCAGGCTAACATAGAAACTGCAGCACAACTATTGAATTTGGAAAAGCAACAATTTAAAACATCAAATCTTTTGAGTTTGTCCAATCCCTCCAAACCATGAAATATGTCATTTCAGTGCCATCAACTTTGTTGACACCAGTGTGCGCTTCACACATGTGCAGAAACAGCTTCTAAGAACCAAATCAAATCACAGCTTTGAAAAAAATGTGTAACATTTAGAAATATGTTATGAGTTTTATAGAAGGCAACTCTAGACTTGGCAAATAGAAAATGGATGAATGTCATTTTTTATTTACATTTTCTAAGCTGGGTAATCTTTCAGAAATGTTCAATCAAACTAAATAATAGCTCTACTGATAGATGAAAAGCAAACTGCCGGACATGTCCGACAGAAAGCTGTCAGTAAAGGCAAAAAGAAAAGCTTCGTAAAGTCACTTATCGAAGGAAACAAGAGGGGAGAAAAAAAAAGCTTCATGACAGCCTTCACTGTCCGAGTCATGCCACGTACAGCGTCTCCAGCCTGAGTGGCAACAGAGGAAAGACGAGATCATGAGGAACAGAAGTGCCAGATACAGAGCTGCTCCAGCAGACAATACTCACACCGACTTCCTGAGCTGAAGGACCCAGGCGAGCTGCTGATGTAATATTCCCTGTGGTAAGAGGACACTGTTGTGTCTCCGAATGCTGAAACTCCTCTGGTTTCTGCCTCAGCCGGTACAATGATTCACTCGGTGTAATCAGTGTGGGTGGAGCTTCAGCCCACAGTCCCCGCCTCTCCTCCTCCCCCTCTCAATAAAGCAGTGTCCCTGTGCTTTGGCAAATGAGCAGATTTCCTCCACCCTCTCTGACTACATCCCTCTTGAGAGTTATGCTAAAGGCACACAGTAAAACAAACCCTAACTAGCTTACAAATGCACATGCAAGCTGCAGAATAAGGTGTTAGGAGCGAGGCGCAACAGCAGAGATCGAAGAGTCGGGAAGTAAAAGAATCTTGAGGGCAAATAACCGATCTGGGGCTCAAGATACGATTACCGCTCTGCACTCTAGAAGGTTTTCTGGACAAAATGCTCCTCACTGAAAACTCTGGCAGGTCCAACGATAGGAGGAATTCTTAGGAAAGAAGTAGTTTAGAAAAACTTAGAATTAGAGATGCAGCAGAACTCAACAGCTGACCGGAGTTTATCAATTTTCAGCTCGACTGACCCATTGATTGGTTGTTTGGAAACAAAAACATCTCGTCTTTTTCCAATTAGTGAATCTGTAACACCCAACCAGATCATGCAAACCACAACATTCTTCACCATAGAAATATATAGTTACTCAAAATGGTTTGTTCACCAAGTTTGTGCACACCAAGATTCTGTCCTCTCGTCTCCTTACCTCTTCCTTGGTCTGACACAACTTCCTCAGATGAGAAATGAACCATGGTGTATTGCTGTATATGCAAAAGTTCTTTTATCCTCAGACGTCCTGCCAAAAAAACTATTTCAGCAAGTCCAGTCAGGTCAGTGGCTGAAGCTTGAGAAGTGATCTAATCTGTGCTGTCAAAGCAGATCCAGCTGCTGCTGACCAGAATTAGCTTGTTTTAAACCCATTAAATTACTTAATTAGGATTTAACTAAAGTGCACAAAACTGAAAAATTGATGGAATGCATAACAACTATGTTTGTTTTGCTTTTTATTTTTAACTCCATAATTGTGTGTTTAAGTATTGTCAACAATGTTTTCCCAATAACACAGAATTCCTGTCAACTTTTAACTAAAATAAACACAGTGGTGGACTGCTGCAGTGCCGCCACCACCGGGCTGAGCAGGTTCTCTGGGGGAAACCTTGTACCTCGTTGTGTCTAAATGGACTCACTCTTTGCTCCAACCGCCTGTAAAATCTCAGGCCTGAGTCACTGCAGCAGAGCCAGACGACACTGAGTGGCTGTGGAAAGGGGAAGTGGTGTGGAGGACAAACACTGCTCACCTAAACACTGTAAATCATTGTTTTCTTCCCACAGAACTCAGAATGAAGTTAAAATTAGCCACTTATACAGCCCTGCCAGTGTCATATGTTAACTTTTTTTGTTTTTTTAACGATTCCAAGTGAGCAGAGCCGCCCCTTCCTTTCCTGCAGGATGACGACCAGGTGCTTGGTCAGGAGCTAGAGGATCTGGAACTGCCGAGTCATGTGACACCAGTGAGCCGTGCGGCTGATCTTGTCCTTAGCGGTTTAAATATTGCACAGGACAAGGCATGTCTTTTTGCAGACTTTAACACAGTGCAAACAAAAAGAAGAACAAACCTGGTCCGAGTTTAGCAGCCTTCTCAAGATCTGCAAAACTTCTGGCAGAAGAGATGGCCTCTGGAAGCTTCAGCGTGAAGGGCAGCACATCCCTGAGACAGAGCAGCAAAAAGACCAGCAGAAGGTGAGAAAGTGAAGGCAGGACACCAACCAGGAGAGAAGACAGACAGACCAACGGATGGATGTGGACACTAGTGCTGGGCTAATCTACAGGGTTTCCTGCGAGGCCTGTTAGAAAGAGATGAGTGATATACGACCGTTCTTCTTGTTCTCTGTTCTCACACACACACCTGGAGGTAACACCGCTGCTGTGTTGTCTCGTATGTTGGCTGAAAGTAGGTTTTAGGTTTCATCGGGTTCAGCTGGTCAGACAAAGCCCAGCTGTGCTGAACCTGCTTTGTGCCGTTAACAATTTCACCTAAACATGCATCAAAGGAGCATCTTTGAGGAGATCTATTCTATTTTCTTCTAAAGCTCAAATGCTCACAGTTTTGGAAACTCCCGATAGGTTAACTGACTCATTTGAGTTGATTGGAGGCACACCTATTCATGTATTTTAAGGCCACACCTGAAACACAATGGTTTCTTGTTCGACATGTTAAGAAAGTCAAAAAGAAGCAAGACAACATATTAGGGAGAGAATTTTGCAGCTGCACAAATCTGTTTCGTTTACCGATGCTAGAAAACTCCGTGTTCATCTGTTCAAACAATCATACGCAAGTGTGGGCATGATGGGAACGTCCAACCATCATGCCTCCCGTCCAACCATCATGCCTCTCAGGAAGTAGATGGGTTCTCTGTCCCACAGATGAACGGATTCTGGTCCAAAATGTGCAGCTTGACCCCAGAACAAAACCCAAAGACCTTGTGTAGATGCCGCTGAAGCTGGAAGGACAGAGCCAATGTCCAATGTCCAATGTCCAAAGTGAAAAGTACCACACAGACACTCGGTGAGGAGGAAGCAATTACTCCAAAAGAAACGGAAAAAGCCAGGCTGCAGTTTGCAAATCACTCGGGGAATAAGATCTTCATTTTTGGAGCCATGTCTTGTGGTGTGAACAAACTAAAGCAGAACCTTTTGGTCATGATGGCCGCCGCAACGTCTGAAAGAGCCCGAGAACACCATCCCATCTGTGAAGTATGGGAGTGGCAGTGTCATGTTGTGGAACCGTTTTGCTGCTTTGGGAGCTGAATACTTCACAAAATAGATGGCATCATGAGAAAATGACATTATGTGGAAATATTGAAGCCACATCTCAAGACACCAGCAAGGAAGTTAAAGTTAGATAACCCGCAGCTTACAGCCAAACTGGTTATAAAGTGGCATAAGGTCAACAGAGTCAATGTTTTGGAGTGGCCGTCACAAAGCCCTGATGTTAGTCTGATCGAAAATTTATGGGCAAAGCGGTGTGAACATCACTCGGATCCACCAGTTTAGTCAGGAGGAACGGGCCAAAGTTCCTGCCAACTATTGTTGAAGAGAACCCAAAATTGATGATTTTGAAAACATAAATAAATAAATCCATAGCAAAATCTTTCAATATTGTGGAATTTCACAAATGGAAATATTTTTGCTAATTCTTTTTATTTTATTTATTTATTCTCACACACACAGAACAAAGACTCATGTTGATACAGTAGATAATGACAAGATAACAGAGCGTGAATCAGGTCTCCAAAGAAGCTACTACATGGCCCTAGATTCTAGACTAAACATTAAGCCTGCTTAAATATTATATTTTCAATCAAATCAACCGACTTCATTGAAAATTTACTGCCAAATTATATCAGTCTCTCCAGTTTCTTGCGAATTATCATGGATTTACAAGCAAAATCAATAAATCCCTGCACTTTTTGGCACTAATGCATAATTGGGAGTTTATTACAGATTTTTCTCAAAAATTGTCAAACATTTTTTCGCTTGTACTAAACGGCTGCCTCAGCCTTAACTGACTTCAGATTATAGTCCATGATCTACTTACAGCGAGTAATAAAAACTTCCACTTACCATCATAAATAAGCGCAAATATTTCCAAATTAGCACCACAAACACTTCAATTCTTATTGCAAAAAAAAAAAAAAAATCACAAAAACAATTGCGAAATTCTGGAGGGACTGAAAAATTTTTCAATAATATTTAATTTTAAGAATTCATTAAAATTAATGAATTAATTAGCAGGTATTATCAACCCATTGTAGCACAACCGGCTCTTTAAGAGGGTTTATGAACTTGATTTAGCCCAAAAACAAAAATGAGTTTGACACCCCTGATCTATGATAATCCCCAGGAACTCTGTAGAACTGACATAAAATGAGTTGGTTTGGTCTTGATTTTGCTTCAGACACTGATGGAAAAAAGGTGTGCATCTTTTTATTTGGCATACATAAACTTCTGGTTTCAACTGTATAAAGATTTGGGACCATTACTCCAGTAAACCTTTGACCTTTTCCATTGTATTTTTAACATCTTCCCCTCCCCCACCATCATCACTCAGCATGTTTAACTGGTCAGTTGCAGGAGCTGAGTGGGAGGTGACTCAGTGGGAACTCACCTGCTGATGCAGCAGAAAGCCAAGAGGCGAAAAAGGTCTGCAAAGCTCAGCTCTGATCCCTCCAGAGAGAATGCTGCGGGAGAACAAACCAGCACAAACTTCACCAAACTGAAGTAACAAAGATGGCAAAAACAACAAAAAGAAAGTTATTTTGCTCAATTTTACTCTTTTTACAACAAAGTTTTAGGGCCAGACTCAGATTTTTTTTTTGTCTGATGAAATTACGACAATAATTAATATGAAAATAAAAGATATTAGTAAAATAAAGAATATTACCTGAGGAAACTCGTAAAAAAAAAGAAAAAAAAAAAAGAAAAAAGCCATTTAAATTTTTTTTCCATCTTTATCGTTTGTACTAGTTTTATCTGCATTATTAAGACTTCATTCTGGTAATATGACTTTTTTCTCATATCACTGTTCTCATATTGTTACAACTTTATTCTCGTAACATTGTTTTTTTTTCTTGTGACTCATTTTACAGATACTGATGACGCAGCAGCAGGAACCCACACAGGTTCTCACTGTTGGTTTTAGCCGCTTTGAAAATCAGAAGCCGCCTTAGAAATTTGCTTTCTGGTGACTTTGGAGGCCAGACTGTCAACCTTTTGTCATTTAGTGACTTTCGCTAAATGAGAAAGTCACTCATGTAGTAACTGACTTTCTCACTAAAGTCACATGGATTTAGGATTTCTATAGACAGCGGTCCGGGCCCAGTGTTTGTGTTTGTGTTTGCGTCTCCCCTCCCCCACCGGTTTCAAAGCTCTGCCAGCATTTCACTTTTCATTGTGTTAAAAGAAAGACATCTGGATGTTTGGACAGCTGCTCTTAGCTTACTCACTACAGCTGATCATTAGCAACTGACTTGAGCAGATCGCTTGACTAATGAAACAGCTGGTATCAGCTTCTTATACTGAAAAATCAGAAAAATACCAAGCACCTGAAAACAAACAAACACTCTTCATTCCATGACTGCTTTGGTCTACTGAAACATTAAAGTAAATGCTCCTAGTGGACCCCAACCCATTAGCGGTTTTGTATTTGTAGATTTTTCTGGGGAGCAAAACTCTGAATAATTTACAGAAAATGTGCCTATTTGCGGATTTTTTTTTAATGTAGAGCATTTCTGATATATTCAAAAGAAAATGCAGTTTGGGAAACTACTTGGGAGCAATGCTACTTGTCCCGCTGTTAGCTGGCACATATTCAGTAGTCAGTCCAGGAGTGCCATTCATTTTCCTCGTCACCGATTGGCTGTATCCGAAGCAGCAGGAATCAGGAAGATTGTGGAGGTTAGTGTTTCCTGTAGTGCAACAATGGTTTCCACTATGAGTATTAAAGTATATTTGGAGTTTGAACTGCTAAATTAGGGAGTCAAAAATGTTTTTAAAGCGTGAAGGTTGAAGGTTCGGTCTTTGTCAACATGCTAGTTAAAGAGGTCCAGTGCTGAACGCTGGCCACTGGTCCTGACCGATGAAAAGAGAGACCTGACAGACTCACTAGTAAGCATTTGGAAATATCATTCTGGTTAAGAACATCCCGCAAGTACAGAGAAAAGGAGGGAAATTCCACTGTGAGTAGACATGAATGAACGTGTGCTGATTCAGAGCGAAAGAGGAGGAAGAGAGAGAGGAAAAGAAAGAAAAAGAAGATTGGGGTGTTAATGTTTGGTGAACAGCAAACCAAACTGTCGGTCATTTCCTGCAAAGATAAGGCTGCAGAACGTCATCATGTCCATGTCAGAGCAGGAGGAGCGTGCATGGTGCTGATTTGATCCCACACTGAAGCATGTAGGATCAGACAATGATGGATTCAAGGCCAAACAGTAGAAAGTCTCTGCGGGTTTTCCCAGTTTCCCCCATGGTCCCTTTAAGCATTTACGTCTGTTCTGGTAGTTTTAGCCTACAGATGTCCAGCGGCTTCGTTTAGAGATTTCCTCCAGTGTTTTGGAGAACAAGGCAGCAGTCTGAGTTCAACACAGAGGAACGAGAAGGAGAACACCTTATTCTAACAATGATCACGGTGTCCGCATACGTCATCGCCTGCTTTTATAGCTCCCTGTTGCATCACTTACTGAATATTCTCAACAGGCTCTTTGGAAAGCTGCTGCGCAACCTGAGAGACCGCTCTAAGAATAGACGTGGAAGTAACTCACTGTACAGACTCTCTTTGACTGCAAAGTCTTTGATGGGTTCTGCAGAGTCCTTGTCCATGCGAAGAGAAATAACTTTCTTCTGCAGGCTGGTTGACCTTCTCACCAGGAATGACTGCAGAGAGGAAACAGAGGAGATCAGGCTCACACTGAACAGCACATTTTAATGACATTTTAACAAAGTCTGGCCTCCATCAGAAGACCCCCGATTGCAGTTTTCTGCCCAATTGTCAATCTTTAAAAAGCCTGATCTGACACAAGTGACTTGATAATGCTTAGAGAGCATCATCACTGCTCTACAAGCATTTCATTAAACCAATTCTTTCCAACAGATGTATAATTTACCTCGTACAAAGAAGGTTGGTTCATTGGGTAACTGCCCTAAGTAAAAAGTGTTTTAAGGTGCTTTGTGTTTGTCTGCCAGACAAGAGGCCAGTTACAGAAGAAGCTACCCTGGATGCTGTCCTCTCACCCCAGCGGGCTGGCTCTGCAGTATTCCAGCTGCATCCTGGTGGCTGAGGCCCAGCTGCAGCCACACAGAATGTGTGTGCATCAGTCTCTCCAGGACACTGAGCCGACGGTGGAGAGAGTCATAGCCTGAATCTCTTGCCTTGGTGGGTCCGGCTCCCATCCCAGGACAAGGTGAGGCTTGAAGAAACAGACGTCCCACTTCTTCGCTCAGCCTGAAAAACACAATTAGTCTATTATTCTGTACGTGACTATGAAAACGGAGAAGCATGCCGGGTTCCTGCGCAATAACTGGAATAAAAATTCAACGTAACATTTTCTGGAGGCAAAGTCACAATTTAACAGTAAAACTGTCCCACCTGAGTAATGTCGAATAGAGCTTTATAAATGAAAATACTTTATAAGTATAGTTTCCCAACTCAAAAAAAGAATATGGCACATTGCCTTGACCTGAAGTAAAACGACATCTTGCCAACTCGACTGATAAACTTTAATGAGAGGCTCAAGGCTGAATTAAACCTGACTTATTATTTTAATGAAGATTTTACTGTTTTTGTTTTATAGCATCACTTGAGTAAGCAGTGTAACTTCTCACAGAATCTCAACACACACGCATTCCCTCTTTGTATCTCTACACGGTAAGGTAGTAACAGGAATGAACAACAGAGTTCCAAACAAAGCCAAACACTCTACCACTTCCTCAGGTACTTTCTGAAAGCTGTAAGACAAAAGGGGAATAAATGACCACATTGACAACTCCAGTTCCAGCTCTTGTTAAAGACTTGTCATGAGCACTCTCTGCTGGTGGCAAGTGGGACTGCACAAGTTAAACAAGACCCAGGACAGAAAGTAGTCAGCATTCACAACAGTATTTAATAGAGACAGTAGGAGCTTACCCCACATGTGCATCAGTTTCCCGGTTGTCTTCCGCAGTCTCCGTCTTTCTCCCCATCTCCTTCTTCAGTGTGCCGATCTCCCAGACGATCGAGTCAATCAACTACGAAGACACAAACGGCAATATGACTGAGGATGTTTTAAAGATATAGTTTCACACAATTACAACTTTTCTATCACTATAAGTCTGACACTCAGACAAGACTGAACTGGAGTGCAGTCTGCAACTCTGATATTAATTTTTTTTTAAAGCCTGTCAAGACACTGGAGATTGAATTAGGCCATTCCTTACAAGTAATTGTTGTCATTCTACAGCTGCTGATAGGAAATGTGATGCTCTGCATGGTTAGTGAATGAGTGTGCCTTTTAACCAGACCAGAGTATGGGCTGGTCTGGTCACATCCTAAGAACGGAGCATGAAAACTAAACAGATTACACAAAGCAAAAACACAATTACGGTACAAAAGGTTACTCAATAAATAACCCTAAAGAAATTATAAGGCTTTTATAAATATCTTTATTCAAATAACACTGATCCCTCTGATTTTGATTTTCTATATAATAATTCATCACCTTTATTCAATGAACCACAGAAAATGGTTACCTTCAACAACAACTTAAGCCAGAAGTCTACAGAGAATTCTGGCCTCTGCTGTCCCACATATACCAAAAGATGGCCATAAAAATATAAGGGTGAGTTATAGTGGTGCATGGAACGTCGGCTTTGAGTCAGCGTCAGAGCGCATAGAGTTGATGCACGTGCTGGTGCCGCACTCTCCTAAAATGAGCCGTCATGGAGGAATTTTATAAATGCTAGCGCAGGTGAACCTGCTCTGCAAGAACCCCTTCAAAATCATCCAATTTGTTGTGTGACTTTCCATGACTGAATGATCGAATTGTGAAAAACTGGAAGGCATGTTCAAGGTTCTGCACATGAAATGTTGATGTTGGCTCTGTCTGCGTTTTGGGGCCTCACTTAGGATAACCTTCAACATACATATCATTTATTTCTTCCTCCATCAGTGAATCAAAGTTGCAGGGATTACCTACATCTGTTTTCATTTCTCAAAGAGGCACATGTCAAGCGAGGAGTCTGGCATTTCTTTATTTATGGTCAATTCCACATCGGCAGCAATATATGCAGGAATTGTTGTTGGATCAATGCGTATACATAGTTTCATAAATCTGGATGTTTTTGTGCTTACCCAGCTTTTGGGATTTATGTTAAAAATAATTTGCTATTCGACTCTGTAAAACCAACCCTAAATCATGGTGGGTGGGAGTGCAGGGTGTTTACAACCCTGTACTCCCCCAAGCTCAGAGGAAATCTTTCTGAAAACTCCTCAGTTCATTAAATGTGGCTCTGACTCACTGAGCAGACCACTTCACTGATGTTCTTCACACAACTGAAACATGCATAAATACAGGTGTGGAAACAGAGCAGAAAACCAGCAGAACTGACAGAACTAACCTGTATATCAAGCTGCCCTCATCGAAAAGCTTCACGCTGAACAATTATCCAAGTCTTATGATCTCATATTTCCATTGACCATGGGTTCTTGCTGTGTGTGGTTCAGTGGATTTTGATCTGATCTTTGTAGATTGAGGTTCGTTTCATTTCCTCTTTGGCTGACCAGTCAGATTTTCTGTTGACCAACAGCTTCGACAGAAAGAGGAAGCATTGAGCTCAGCTGTTTCAGAGCAAATCATAATTTCCGATTCCTTATTCCATGTGACCACGCTACCTGAGAGAATCAGCCAGTTTGCTGTGTTCTCCGTGGAAACTCAGGTCCACACAACATGCAATACTGTTCAACAATTGGCCTCCTTCACAACAGAAAGATCAACTTTATATGCTTTAAATGATTTTGTAAAAAAAACAAAAAAAAAAACACACACACAGCCGTGAAAGTTATAGAAAGAGTCAAAGAAAATAATAACAGGTGTGTGTGTGTGTGTGTGTGTGTGTGTGTGTGTGTGTGTGTGTGTGTAAAGACACAGAGGCCATGTTTGTGAAAACACAGTACAGCTAGGACTCCAGCAGAACCAGTTTTACTTAGGGGGAGAAAAAAAATCCATCAGTCAGAAGAAAGAAAGAATGTGAGCCTGGCTCATCTCCAAAACCAAACGGGGCTTTATTGTATGTATGCTTGCTCACAGCAGATTAACCTCTGTTACTCTCTACCTCCCCACAGCAGTCAAGCTGTATACCAGGTGAGCTGGTATACATCTTGACCCTTTTACACAACAAGGTCTGACCTTAGTGTGAATGAAGCTTTTAAGTGGTTTGGATGACATGATTAAATGTCATGTGAGTTACGTACAGTGGCCCAAAAGGGTCAACACAATGCAAAAGCTATAAAACAATTTAAGCTCTACTCAAATGGAAGTTACACTAACATCCGTCTTAGCATAACCTCCACAACATCTATTTTAGAGTGATGCAAATTATAGCATAACCTCTTTTTAGCATAACTTCCATTTTAGCGCAACTTTTGTTTCAGAATAACCTCCGTTTTAGCACAACGTACTTTTAGCGGAACATCAGTTTTCGCATATCGTCCACTGTGGCTTTTGCATCTTGTTGACCCTTCTGGGCCACTGTAGTTATGTTTTAAACCACTAAAACTTTCCTTCACACTGTTGCAGTGGTTTAAACCTTTTTCATTGAGACAGTGATAAAGGGTCTGCAGTAAAGGAGCAAAGTAAAAGGCCCACATGATCGGGCCGAAGTCAAACAGTCGACTTGGGGAATTCGATTTCGCACACATCCCTCAAGATCCACTAAACACCCCTCCTACAGGCAGAGTAAACACAGCGATCATGGCAGAAAGGAACGCCTATTATGAGTTTACAAGTTCAGAGAAAGAGGAAATAATGATTGGCAAGCTGAAATATCTCATTTTATTTTCCATGTTGTCAGGAATCAGAATAAGAATGGAAGGCGTTAGTGGGACGTTAATTTTCCGCATCGGACCAGAACCCAGGAAGGTGAGTTTAATGTTTTGGTCCAATAGATGCGGGAGATGGATAGCGAGATGAAGTTCATCTACTTTTATAGGTGGACAACAAGAGGCTGAGAACCAAAAGATGTTATTTTTGTCATGCAACTGTGACAATGAGAGATGATTTGTGGCACATTAACCCGAACATGATGTTCCCCACTTGCTGCTGCGCACTGCAACTGATCTGGCTGAAAGAAGATTACCACACTTTTCATGCTTGAAAAGCTCATGCTTTGACCAGAGAAAAATAACTGTGGTTTCTGGGAATGGATCCAGTACTCAAAAACACTCTTTAGAGCAGAGCTGTCAAACTCCACACCTCGAGGGCCACAACTTTTAGATGTGCCTGAAACAATTAATTAGGTCATTAGCAGGACTTTGTCTACAAACTGAGGAGGTAATTCAGCAATTTGATTCCAGTGTCTTAGACCAGAGGCACATCTAAAAAATACAAAACAGTGGCCCTGGAGGACTGAAGTTTGACACCCCCGCTTTAGAAGAACTTTAATCATCTCTAACCCATGATGTGAAACTTCCTTTTATCAGTCAAAATTCCTTAAGTTTGCAAACTGGTCAAATATGACCACAGACTAATTTCTTCCCGTAACATAAATATGAGGCTTACGGCTATTAATCTTCATGAAAAAAGCCTGGATTGTGAAATCAGAGAAAACTAAAACTCTGATTTTTCAGAGCAGTTGGAGTGAGCAGGCTAATCTGCCTCTCCCCTCCAACTGGTACCTTTGCTGCTCCATACTAGGAGCAACAGATCTGCATTCACACCCCAAGCTTTTAAAATAATCCTAGATTCTCCTCATGAAAATCCCAACAACAGAGAGCTGTTGCTGATTACTCAGAGTTCACACACCTTGAAGAAACTGCCCTTCATCTCCTGCTCACAGGATGGACTGATCGACATGTTGTCTCTTTGTTGTCGAGCCATCTGTGGAAGAGATAAGACATTAAATATGAAGACAAAAAGAAAAAACAAAACAAAAGAACGTTAAAATTTGCCAGGAAAACTAACTTTACTGAATAGAAAGAGAGATACAAAGCTCTGTGACTGACTTCTCTCATTTAATGAAAGCATTATGAAAATGTGAATTTACCTAACAGAGTCTGTTTTACCAATGGTGAGTGGTGAGACACTTACCATTGGTTAACCCCCAACTCTTTCTTTATCTGGAGAAGTTGAAGAACCAGTTACTGTCAGGAATGGCCTTAAAAGGCAGACTTGTCGTCATTAAAGAGTCTTTACTGTAAGACATGAGGAGAGTGACATCATCACCCTGGCAGGTATGAAGTGACTCACGGTCGGTACAAAACAAGCTGCCATAGATAGCAGCAATGTTTAATGAAAATTTTAAAAACAAGGAAGACCACATCATCAGCAAAAAGCAGAGGTGCAATCCGAAGGCCACCAAAACGGATCCCCTCACCACCTTAGCTGCACCAAGAAATTCTGTCTATGAAAGTAATGAACATAAAAGGTGACAATGGTCAGCCTTGGCGGAGTCCAACTCAAACCGGAAATGAGCCCAAATTATTGTCAGCGATGCGGACTAGACTCTGACACCGGTCATACAGGGACCTAACAGCCTACATCAAAGGGCCTAGTACCACATTCTCCTGGAGGACCCTAAACAGGGCTCCCAGAGACACGGTCGAACACTTCTCCAAGTTTACGAAACACATGTAGACTGGAAAAAAACCTTGCCAGGGAAGCTTAAAAGTGTGACCCCTCTGTACTTGGAGCACACTCTGTGGTTCTCTTTGTTGAGTAGGGGGACCACCATCCCGGTCTGCCAATCCAGGGGAACTGCCCCTGATATCTAAGTAATATTGCAGAGTCGAGTTAACCAACTCAACCCTACAACAACCAGAGCCTTAGAAACTCCGGACAAATCTGATCCACCCCCAGGGCAAGGTCCCGGGGGTGGATCAGATCGCCAAGGTCGTCACCCTCGCCACACATGGTCCCATGGCCCCTTCCACAGGTGGTAAACCCCTGGGAATGGGGGGACACATGTCTCTTCTTCGGTCTGTGTCTGTGCCCAATCGGTCTACATGGGTTAAAGTCCGGCCACCAGGCACTTGCCAACCCCTCCTCCATGCCTGGTTCAAGAGAGGGCCCGGTGACCTGCGTCCAGGCAAGGGAACACCGTTTCCAACGATCGTATAAGGGATCTTTGGGCTGGGCTTTGTCTGGTTCTTCACCTAGGACCTGCCTGCCTTGGGTGACCTGGGGGCATGAAGCCCTTGGCAGCATAGCTCCTAGGATCACTGGGACACTTGAACCCCTCCACCACGATAAGGTGGCAGCCCCTGCTGAAACCATTAAATCAACTTTAGCCACATTGTCAGTCTCGATAAACTAAGGTTAAAATTCTAGATCTATGGTCTGTGTTAAAATGTTAGCATCTATTGAGTGGGGCCTGATAGTCTACAGGGGGCTGAAGCAGCTGCTTACTTTATTTATGCCATAAGCCAGTTCTAAATCTGACCAGCATTACATGGCGTTTTAGATCCACTGGCTGATTACTTACTTGGGGTTTAACAGAAGTGCAAAAACTTATTATTGCTTTAGTGTTACTATTTTTTTGTTTGTTTGTTTGATGATTCACAATTATAGTTGTGTGTTTAAGAACTGTCAACAATGTCTTCCAGTAATATTTTACATTTCCTGTCAACATAACATTTTTAATACAAAAGCACAGCTTAACAGGTTTTCTGTGGAAATCCTAAATGCCTATCAGATTCCAGTCCAAGGAAGTACTGTCTTTTTCACGCAAGTAGCTAAATATAAAATAGCATTATTGTCAACCCAGTTCCTGTAATTACATACCTGATCTATTTTAAGAAGCATCTCCATCAGGGCAGACTTAGATTCAACACAAATGTCAGATTTTGAAGCTCTTCAGTTCTGCTCTATCAGAAACCTGCACACCTCCCTTGTGAGGTTTTAGAATACAACTCTTGTGAATTGTAACTTCACAGAATTCATGTCCCTGTTCTGTTCAGCACACCCTGTATGGCCATGGGGAAAGAAATGGGCCGACCCTGTGATTTCAAAGCTTATGGAAGCACATTTATGCAGTAATAAATAATTTCCTGTTTTAATGCGTCACTTTCTCACATCATCACCCAGGACTTTTGGTTCACAGTTTGCTTGGGATGACCGTTCTGTGTCTTCAGCTGGTTCCACACAACCAGAATGTCGGCTCAACCTCTATTCTTTTCTAGAACTCGGTGTGAGTGCGCCTCAGTGGGTAGTGTGTTTTAGGATCATTTTGAAGTTCCATCCCACTGCCTAGAGGAAAAAGCAACGGGTTTAGACTTGCCTGTGGAGGCAAGAAATTACAGGGAAAACGGTTTACCCCTACAAAGCTCCAAGTAACCTTTCACAATCGGTGCATTTGGTTTTCTTCCAAATTCTGTTATCTTTACTACATTTATCTTTCGCAATTTCATATTCAAGGTCACTTAAGTTTCTCAACTGATGTACTAAAGTCTGCAAGGAGAAAAAATAAAAATATTCTACGAGTCAAGAAAAGGAGTTTAATTTTTTTTTATGAAAACAGCAAATATAGAACATTCTATGTTTTTGTGCGAGGCAAAACTGCCTGATTGATACTTTTTGTATGTTTCGAAAGGTTTATCCCTCCTTCTCTGTCTGTATGAATATTACAATACAACAGAATAGTCTGCATCACAAAGGGTTAATCAAATAATTGAAAATTATTTAAAGCTCCAGACATGAAGCCGACAGCTCTGTTGAATTTATGACTAGTGTTCAGAATCCGAGCCTGACCCAAAATTTGGGCATTATCGGGACAAATTATTTGCCTGACGTCAATTCGAGTTTCTGTGGCGCGTTTAACAAACCTACACCCCATACAGATCAGAGACGACTAAAGAAAAATATTATGAATCCATTTGTAGTTTAACTGGAAGAATCAGCAGCTTATCATGTTGAGAAAAAGAAATGTGCAAAAGTTAATTAGACTTTAACAACCACATCTAACTGCAGAGCTAAGTACATGCGTGGCCTCGCCCTGCTCAGCTCCCCTTAATCACATATCCCAGATGATTTGCACCTGACTCACCCTGGTTTTGAAACTGCAAATAAAAAGTTAGATGTGTTCGTCTGTTTTTATGCATGTTGGGATGTGGCTCATCTTGTTGACTATTACTAATTAAACCGAATAAAAATTAAATGCAACTGAATAGACTATGTCATTATTATTATTCAAAAATTGACGAGAAAATAGATTGCAAGAATTTTTTTAATGCCAAAATGATGAACAACAACAACAACAAAAAAAGTCTAGCATGACCTACGATTTTGCTGTAAAGTTACTTGGACCACTCCAGCTTCAACAGGATTATTCGATGAAGATTCAGGAAACTGATAAAACCTCATCTGTGGAACCACCATGTGTGGGACTCAAACAAGCACGAAAAACAAAAAGACATAAGACTAGTCGAGCCTTGACTGATTTATTATCTACCAACTCTTGTACAGTTAAAACTAGAAGTTTACCTATGCTGAATAAAAAGACATCCACCTGGTTTCCCTCACTGTCTGAAGTAAAACTAGACCAAACTTCTCTCATCTCAGGTAAGTTAGAATTACCAAAATTATTTTTTATTTGATAAGCAAGTTTAATAATGTAAGAAAACCACAATTTTCTGTTCAATCAGTATTTAAAGCAATAGTCACAAAATAATGTTCAAATTAAATTATGATCTTTTAAAATTCAGCATTTCATGAAAAATATGTCTATGTTATGGAAAGATGGTGGACCTAAAGAACATCAGGTTTTTAAGATAATGGGCTCTTATCAATTAATTGTTAGTCAATAGACAAGATCAATCAACTGTAACTTGCAATGACGAAACCAACGCCACAACATGCACAACATTAGCAACATTATCACAAATGGTCTCCATTCAAATATGTTTATCTTCAAGAACCCAGAACATCCCATGCTGAGGAGATCCTCTAGAAATCCGGCCAATACCTAACTGGAATCGTCTACCTGTGCAAAAGTGGTCAGAGTGATCCTGGAGATGATCCAGAGGCCAAGCGAGCCTTTCGGGAAATGCACCGTTTGAATTCTTGACCCATGAGTCACGGTCCAGGCAGAACACAGCATTAGTCTCCTGTGGTACCAGTACCAGCACTAAGCACATTAGCAGATTGCCGAGAAGACTGAAAAAAACAACCTCTCAGTACAAAGGAAGTAGATTTATTCCTCTCCAGTTTCTTAAACAAGTCAACGACAAAACTGTCAAGTTGGGGACATGATGTTCATGTATCTGTATCACCAATCTACAGATAAAAGGTTTCCCCCAGAAAACTTTTGAAAATCCCAGTAGTAGTTGCACCAGGGCAGTCTACCGTGTTTTTATGTTAAGAAATGTTAAAAGTTGACTGGAAATTTAATAACATGATTAGGCAATTATATTATTGGAAGACATTGCTGACAACACTTAAAACAAGTACAAAATCCTAAAAAACGCAAATAAAAATATAATTACTATAAATTATATATATTTTTGGACTAGTTAAATTCTAGTGCTAAAATCTTCCTCCGGGCTCTGATTGGTTGTTTTTGGTCAGAGCAAAACAACCAATCTGATTCAGATGGCATTGATCTTTTCACAGATTATCTGTTTCATAAACTGTCACGACATGGTGACAGTTTTAAAAAAGTATGTAAAAAAACAATCTTCTTTGTGAAAGTTACATACTGCAGCAGTAAATAGTTTAATATTTAATTTTAAGATTCAATTTAGTTGGTAAGTTTACTTGCAAAAAATGTGAAAAATAAATATTTAAAGATTGATTTGCTGCCATAACTACAATCTGATGCTATGGAATCACATTGGAATTATGGCTATAATCTGAAGGGTATAATCTTTGTTCACAAATACAACTCAGAAAATAATTAGCACCGACTAATTTTAATGTTTAAAGATGACAGGAAATTTGAAAATATCATTTGATAGTTATGCATTTTAGAACACTGAAAGGTTAATTCCTAATCACCAACTATAAAGTCTTAAAAAAGGCAATCATAAAAAAAAGAAACTAATAAATTAACAATGCTAAGCCTGGTGGGGGCACAAGTAAAGTCTGGTGGCCCGCCAGGCTTATAATACACTGAGGAAAACCAGGTGACCTGTTGACATAATCCAGAGAGTTTGTTGTCACCTTTTAGGAGTTGAGCACTGGTGGGAAGTAACGAAGTACAGGTACTTTGTTAATGTACTTAAGTACATTTTTCGTGTATCTGTACTTTACTTAGGTAGATTTAATAATTAATACTTCTACTTTTACTCCACTACATTTTACAGTAAGTATCTGTACTTTCTATTTCATTACATTTCTACAAAAGTGTCGCGTTACTCGTTACATCCAAGTCACGTTGCTCTTTTTTTTCCGTTAAAATGTGAAGTTCAGGGACTTCAGGTGGCGCTGTAAAATCCAAGCAATAACGTGACTTACTGTCTGTTGTCACCCATCGCCTCCCCCTTTACTGACTTTTAGCGTCATTTGGAAGGAAAGCTTGAAGAAAGGCAAACTCCGTGGACGTGATGCTAGCAAAGCTAGCTGTACAGAGAGACATGTTGCATCTGCGATGAAAAAAAGTTGTCACTCATGCGCTGAATTATTGTGTGGAGGTGTTGACGGAGGTGTCGCTTATATGGGACAACGTTGTGATACAATATAGTAATATGACATTCAGGAACAATCCGATTCTTCTGGACAGATCTTTACTAAGATTGATAGGACTGAAGCCTCACTGAGAGCCGTTCTTTGTTCTTGTAATGCTCTGCGTACACTGCATATATATTTTTTTTATTTAAAAAAAAATATATATATATATTTAATTGGCGAATAAATAAAACAACAACGTAAGAACACAGAGCATACTCATTTTGTCATCTGTCATGGTGGCAGATGTTGCAGCAGGAGGGAGGATGAAGACAGTCACCTCCTTCTGCTTGGTTATTTCTTGCTTATTGCGCCTTGGATATTGTTCATAGTTGAGCATTGCTTACCGTTAATTGCTATGTTTAATGGTGTAGACATTGGCAATGTCAGAAACCAAACTGACACTGCCAATGTCAGTTTGGTTTCTGACATTGGCAATATGGGCAACCGCCCAGGGCGTTATTTTTTTTTTAGGGATGGCAGGAGACCTCTGCAGATTGTGGCACAGAGATGAAAGCAAAACATGAAGAGTTTGAATTGATACTGGTTAAATTTATTTCAGCTCTAAGTATTTAATATCTAGGTGTTTTTATGGGAATGTGGATCTTTCAGATCAATTTGAGAAGCAATTTTGATAGGTGCACTTAATTTTATTGTGTCATGTAGCGCAGGGTGCTGGTCTTGGTCTTGATTTGGTCTCAGGTTCGGTGGTCTAGATTACAACTCTGCTACGTGGCTCCTTGGTTCCATGTCCTCCACTGCCCACCCTTTCAGTTGGATTTCTTTCAAAATAAGTGCCACTAGTGGCTAAAAAAAACAAAGGGAAGTTCATGCTATGTTAGGACAGGAGACAAGATGTTTCCATCCCTGAAATTATGATGCATAGAATCAAATATCTAAGTATAAACTGTGTTACAGAGTAAACAACATGCTTTATCTGTGGTATTGTTCATTAAAATGGCACATTTCTGATGTATTAAAATTAAATACATTGGTTCACTTAATGATATTAGCAATTAGGTAATGCATTCAGCAAGTACTTTTACTTTTAATACTTAAGTATTTTTAAAAGCCAGTACTTTTTTACGTTTACTTAAGCAAAATGTTAATGTCGTACTTTTACTTATAATTGAGTACATTTTTGTCTGTGTATTTGTACTTTTACTTAAGTAAATTTTTTTGAATACTTTCTCCACCACTGGATTTGAGAGAAATAAACATTTGAAAATGACACCAAAACACGTTTCTGTATCGTCAGGATGAGGTACTGTGACATGGCATTCCTTCCAAATAAGTAGTTTTAAAATGTAAACAAAACAATAATAAATGCGACATACTCTGAAAAATGTAGACGGCTCCATGTACTTTATGAAAACATCTGATGTAGTAGACACTTCACTAGGACAATGTTAAACAAAGCAGAGGAGAAGCTGCTTCATATTCCAATAATTATTGCTGGTTTGTGTTGTAATAAGTGGCACTGAGAGCTGTTGATTCATGTGTTAAGTCAGCGCGAGCTGTGAAAGACCCTCGACCGTGAATGATGCGGTTTTCTTTATCTTTACTTCAACTCGCGGAGCAACAGGTGGTGGCAGAGGACAATCAGCTGCATTACGTGGGACTGGGCCACAGCAAAACAGGCAGTGCGTGAGACAGTAGAATCCAAACCGCAGCAGTTAGTCAACAAGGACGAAAGAACTACGGTAGTCTAACTTACCAACCGAGGAGATCGCTGCTGGCCGACCGAAGGAACCTCCACCTCACCGTGGAGGAGAAGCACCACCACATGTCCATGAATTAATTGTCTCACATTCGTAAAAGTAGTTCGTCTAAACTTTGGTTAAAGTAAGTGAAACCCCCAAACAGTCAGTCTCCCTCCATATTCCCAAAGGGTTGTCGACTCAACTTCGCGGATTCTTATTGTCTCCATATAAATTTCCGCTACTACGCACAGAACTTCCGCTGTTTTCCAAAATAAACTACTGACAGAGCGTTGGGGATTAGTGCTGCGTTCCAGTTGTAGTCGGAACTGGGAAATACCAGCTACCCACAGTCGGAAAATCAACTGGAACGCCCTCCGAGGTCGGATTTCCTACTGGGGAAATTGGGAGCAATCCCCCCTGCCCCCAATTAGAACTTGTTAAGCGACTTTCAATTTGAATATGGCTGCTCCTCGCAAAAATAGCTCTGAAGGAAACGTGTTTATTTTACAAGACACGTGTAAGAGTCTGTCCAAAATCAACGGAAAGTAAAGCTTAAGATTATGTTATAAATAGCTAGTGCTATGGACATAAACTACTGCTGTTACCTCTGGTGTGATGTCAAACCTATAGCTCCGAGTTCTTTTGGCATAACTGGAACACTAACCAAGACATTATTTTTAGGTACACCTGTAACATACTCAGACAATCACACGGCAGCAACTCAATATACTTAGGTCTCCAGTGGCAGGGAATGTGTGTTGGAATAGTCTTTGCACTTACTTTTTTTGTTTTGGACATTTTTTGTGTGTGTGCTGGGGGGAGGAGGAGGCTTGGTTCAAAGTGTTATAACCAGGAATAGTTTAGCATCTAAAAAGCTAATGTTTCATTTGTTGTTTTTGTTTGATAAAGCCGGAATATTCAGCTGTTAGTTTTGGGAGTTTTGTTCTGCCAGGATTTACATGATAGCTGGTCATATCAACAACCAGGAAGATTATACAACTAACATTTTATTATTATTATTATTATTATTATTATTATTATTATTATTATTATTATTATTATTATTATTATTATTATTATTATTACTTTTCTTTTTTCTTTTTTTTTATCAGAATGCTACTTCGAATGTGGGTGATAGTAGTAGTGCTTTATTTACAGACCAGAAGAGAAGAGCAGACAGCAGAAATTGCAGCCAATTTAAATTCAACTTTTCAGTGACGAGCTACATGCTTTTATTTTGTGAATGCAGCTGATCTACTTCTGCTTATTTTCGACCCATTGATGGAGGCAGATTGTTGGGTCTTCTACAGACTACACAGCAAAAAACAACAACAAATTTTGGATTAGCCTTCAAATCACGTGTCTTCTTTCAGAGAAATATTATTGGTGATATTTTTGTTTAGTTTGCAGTTTTTTTCTCCTTTATTCCCTTTTTTCCACCTCACAGTAGTGAAAACACGCTAACTGGAACCACAGAGAAACAAAGAAAAGTATTTGAAGAAGTGAATATAATAATAAAAAAAAAAAACTTAATGTTTTAACAGTTTTGCAGTTTTCTAGAAGTTTATTCCAGATTAGTGGAGCATAAAATCTGAATGTGGCTTCTTCATGTTTAGTTCTGACTCGGGAAGATACCGAGAAGACTTAAAGCTGAGTGGTCTGGAAGGTTGATAAAACAACAACAGGTCTCTAATGTATTTTTTGGTTATTCTATTCAGTGATTTATAAACTAACAAAATTATTTTACAGTATTTTCTCTGACGTACAGGGAGCCAATGCAAGAACTTTAGAACCTAGTTCTGGTGTGAATATCCAACCCAGCACCGTTTTATATCAGCTGCAGCTGTCAGATCTTTTAGGCGGACCTGTGAAGACAGTAAGCAGTGATCAGTTCAACTAAAGATAAACACACGGATGAGTTTCTCAATATCTTGTTGGTGCAATGATTTCACTGGATGACTCCAGTGCAGGCAACAATTACGAATCGCAAGGATAACTGGCAAGATGTTTCATTGAGACAGATACACAATAGAGCTGGAGGCTGTCTTGCAGGAAGTGGGGGGAGAAACACCTGACAGGGACTGGAACCACATGTGGTGAAGAGGAGGACGATGCTCCTGGGGAGTATAAGGTGCATCCACAGCCTGATTGGCTGCTTACTGCAGGAGATGGTTTATGGAGACAGATATTTGTTCTGCTGTTTCATTGGATGGCGGACAGCCAGGTAAGCATTGAGTGGGTGGATTAGAAATGAAGCGGCAAGGAGCCCAAAAAAAACGAGACGCCAGGAGGGATCCATAGAACGGAGGACATGTAAACAATCCAGGAGCCTTCTTCTGGAAGGCTAGCTCTGCAAGGAGGAGAGGACACAAAGGGGAGGTTTACAGAAGAAATGTTTTAGATGGCTACTAAGCTCACTAAAGCATTTCTTTAGCAAGCTTTTTCATTATATTTCTCAGGAAATCCACTACTTTAAATACTTCTCCTTAATGAGGTCTGATGAACACCAGCTGGATGCTGCACCTGCCAAACAAAAAAACAAAAAAAAAACCAAGAGGCCTTTTTCACCTTCCTCCTGCAGAGGAGGAAGGCAAACCAGCCCACAAGTCTGCATGCAACAGTCAGGAACATTAGTTCTTTAGTTTATGTTCATTGGGTGATGAAAGGCTGACTTTGTAGTTGTTTTTATTATATCTATTGCCAAAGGTTCAGATCTAAGTCCATCACTACACACAGATTTTTGGGCCTGATCACTGGTTTCCAGCTGTAATAGCTGAGCTGTGTGCTGATTCTTGATCATTCTTCTTTAGGTAAAAACAATGTATTACTTCTGTTTTGCTTCTATTCAGCTGAAGAAGGTTATGGCACATCCAATCAGTGCTTGAATGGGTAGTCACCTGGTGACATTGTAATGTAGAGCTGTGTATCATCTACATAGGAATGGTAACTTAACTTATTACCTGTAATAATCTGACTGAGCAGGAGAATGTAGATGTTATATAGCACCTGTGGAACCATGTGGGATCTTGCATGTGATTTTTGTCACCTCTGATGAAAGTCACCTATTCCCATGAAGAAGTCCCTGTTCTTTACCTTGCTGAGTACTGTAGCAGACATTCCAACCCAGTCCTTCAGTTGCTTCAATAATATGTCATGGTCAGCAGGCTTGAATGCTGCACTGAGGTCCAACAGAGCCACCACTGTGGTTCTTCCAGGGTCCATATTTATGCAGGCACCATTGAACACTTTGACAAGAGCAGCTTCATCTTCCAAACAATGACCAACCACTTGCTGGTTGGTCAAACAATGCTTTCAGACTAGATGCCTTCATACCAGATGAATGGAAGGCCACATGAATGCCTTCCATTCATCGAGTCTGATGAATGGAAGGCTAGAGATTGACCTGTAACTTTGCAATGATGATTTGTCCAGATTGTTCGTTTTTAGCAATGATTTGATAGCGGCTGTTTTCAAAGCTTGGGGAGAAACACTTAAAATGAGAGATTAGTTCTTATTTGTAGTAGATCAGATGCTGCGGGTGAGATATCGGACAATGCCACATTTCCAAAATTGTGTGAACAATGTCCGGTGGCTTTAAGCATAGGACATTTTTCTATTTTCAATCTAAAAACAGCTTACCTCCCAAACACACTTGTACGTGAGCTGACTGACTTTACGGAGGCATTTAAAATGCGATTCCCCACTTTGACCACTAGAGGGTACTGTGTTGTTTTTGTTCTTTGATTTTTGTTTGTTTTTTTTATCTTGGAAAGCGTTTCAATTTCATTCTGCAGATTAAGGCAACAAACCATTTACTCTCCACATTCTCATCATTGCTTTCTTTCATATTTCATTCTGTAATGTCACTGAAAGTTTTTCTCGTTTATCCCTAAAACTTTATGACATCATTACCATTGTTATGTCACCTTTTACACCATGGTGTGAAATTCATTTTTAATCAGTTTCCCTTTGTCATATTTGAAGACCAAAAAAAAAAAAAAAAAAGCATGAATTTTAATTGTACAGTGTTTGTGTCGTAAAACGCTATAAGACCTGACTGTCATAAAAGTTCCTTGAGCTATGAAAGAGTTCATGTTATTATTATAACAAGAATAATAACATGTCACTATTCTTATTAAAATCTTAGGATTATTTGACCAACTCTTGGCATGTGAGTCTGGAATAAAATCAGGTGTGGCTCTTCTTCACTGAATCCAGGTTATGAAAAGAATACTGAAGCAGGTGCATTGTGGAATAAGCTTTAAAAATGTATTTGCTGACATTTTGAAAATGTTACATAAGGAAAAAAAAATAGCAGCTGGTTGTTTTCTGACAAGTTTTTGAACTCTTCCCGACCTGTTTGAGAACATCGGAACGTCGCAACAGAAAACCCGATTCCCACATCCTTTAATAATGCTTCACTTGCACGCGCTGTATACAAAAACAGCTGCCATTTGTCTGTAATGTATTTACCATATACCAAATGTAAAGATTATAAAGATATTTAAGCTTAGATTTGATAATAGATTGTAAAAACTGTACATTCTGCAGAAAATATATTATGACACAATGCAGTGGTACCGTCCGACTCTTCTTTGGACAGAGTAAAACACATAGAAAGTAAACCCCCTCACTCTGATGTCATTGTTACACATTGTCCCAGAGTCATCTCTTTCAACATTCTCCTCTGTCTTCTGTTTTCACACTCCTCTTCTCTTTTTTTCCTGTTTCCTTTAAGGTCTCAGAGTTTCTTGGTAGAACCTCCTGATATCTTCTTCTCAGCGTGAGCCCATTTGGATCTGATGTTAACAGAAGACAAAGAAGAAGAATAACAACATACATTTATGTCAAACTGAAATGTAATTCGATTGTTGGTTGTGCGTGCGCGCGTGTGTGTGTGTGAGGGGGAGGGCGTATAGGATACAGGTTGTACAAGATCGATGAAAACATCTCATCATGTGTCACGGTGTCTGTTTGAACAATGGGTTTGACAAAGAACCCATGACTGGAAATCTTTCCACATTGTTTTATTTCAACTATTCTGTCACCAAAGTGGTAAATATGTAAATATGTAAATACATATTCAATAGGGCTGAGGTCGAGGCGGTTCTCAGAACATAATCTTGTCATGCTTGTCTGTTTCAAAAGTTCTGATGTGTGCTTGGGAAGTCACACCTCCAGTCACAGAATTAAGGTTGACTGACAGGTTTGACTGTGTGCCTTGTTAAAATGAATATTGTGTTCCTTTGCATAAGATCTAGGTGAATAAAATATGTTCTAAAAAGAAGAGGAACAAGGCCCAATCCTAAGGGAACACCACTGGTAATTATGGATGTCTATTCTGAATAGATTCTCCAACACACAGCCAGTGACTATGGCTTATTGCTGTTTTCTTCAGACATGACAAGAAATGGAAAAGTCAAAAAATAAATGTGTAACTACCTGGATGCTTACTAAAGCCAAGAGATGTCTTCTTGTTTGTTCTGGCAGCCCAAGGAAATCATGGAGTTCCTGTTTCTGGTAAGACATTTCGCTTGTTCTTCATCAGGCCTGCAAGGAAAATATTCGGGGTTAACAGCAAAATCATAACAAAAGCTATCTGTTGCTGTTCATCCTCATATCACCAACCTTTAAAAAACAAATTTCACTTGAACTCTTATCATCTGCACAAGAACTCGGCTGAAAGCTGCTAATGAATTTGTTGTATAAATGCCCAACTAAAATGTAGTGAACTGCTCTTTGATTTGGCATCCCTCCTGCTGTGATGCATGACTTAGCAGGCGGATGCTGCCCTTTCTAATGAATCCTGCACTGCAGCTATGTCTCACCAGGCTGAAATACTCCTCTGAGCATACCTAAAGTCTGACTCGCTGACCCCGTCCTTTGGTTCTCTGAGTTTGGACTGAATTCCAGGCAGGAGAGAGAGTGGCAGCAGCCCTCCCACCCTCTATGAGACTTCTTTGCTGTACAAGCTTTAAAGTAGCTTTAAAGTAAAGTAAAGTTCACATTTACTGAAACTCCTGGCCTCACAAGGAAAAATTAAGCTAATAGCTTCTTTTATCTCCACCTGCCAGGAAGTTGTCAATCTCTGTTTGCAGCCCACAAGTAGCTGAATGCCTTTCGTCCTCCCATGCCTTCTTCCATTAACTGCGGTCAAATGACACACATTCCTCCTGCTTTTTTTTAAACTGTTTTTCTTTTAGCAAACAAAGGAAATAAGCACATTTTTAAGGGGATTTCAGCAGCTGCTAGTCATGTCGGAGAAATATTGAATTCAAAATAAAAAAATACTAAGGCAAAATTATGTGGACTTTTGTTGTGGAAAAAAAACACAGTTGTAGCCGCATCATCACTTTCTTTTAGAATGTTTGAAGGTACAGCAGTTAGCATTTCAGTGTCCGATGGTAAAATGAACAGCAGGAAAGCCATCTTCACAGGTTACTCAGAACAGAATGCAGAAAGTCGTCATATTCTGCACAATAAACACATTTATTTCAAAGCAATAGCTAATTTATCTGGTGCTTATGGTATAGTTATTTCTAATTCAGTTTGAAAAATACTTGATGATCCCAAAGAGAAATGATCGGTTTCTGTCATGCAAAGAGTTGTTGTAGATGTTAGTGGTTGTGGGCAGGAAGGTCGTCCTGTAGCAGTCAGTATTACAGTCAAAAGTCTCTAACTGAAGACGTTTGAATGAAGAAAGTGGTCAAAGTTGTCTGTAATGTTCTTCATTTCATCAAGAATTCTTCTTTGCATCATAATCTCTAGAGTTTCTAGAGCAGTCTCCCAGAACCAGAACCAGAATCGGTGTTTGTTGAGTGTTTTTTAGTACCTGGCTCTGGTGCTGCTGTCCCAACAGATGATGGTAGAAGAGATTACACTCTCCACAACCATTTCATAGAGGATACAATCACTGAGGGACTGAAGTTTTGGTAACACTTTATTTGACGGGGTGTGCATAAGACTGTCATGACACTCTCATAAACATGAAGGAGTCTTTATGAATGTTTATGACTGTTGTCATGAAGTGTCATTCGGTAAATAATGACACTTTTAATGCAAAGTTGCTTTAAAAGTTGCATTGAAAGTCCATTAAAAGTGCCAACTCTGCATTAAAGTGTCATTATTTTTAAAAATCATGCAAAGTGCTACTTGTGTTTTAATGTCTCCATCCATCCATTATCTTACACGCTTATCCTTTGTAGGGTTTATCCTTTGTAGGGTTGGGAGGGCTATTACTTTACAGTTTGGACAGAACAATGTGTTGTTTTAATGTCTCATATACAGTTACAATCAGAGGACAAATCAGAGTTTTAGGTACATATAAGCAGGTCACAGAGACACAACAGCCATAAAGAGTGCAGTAAATATTCCTCACCTGAAGAGCTGAGGACAAGACAACTTTAGTGAAGCAGATGTCAGTCCCAGCCCGCTCTGGTTCTTCCCTTTACTTTTTCTCACAAGGTCCTTGACTCGGCCCCACATGTAGTTTTCACTGAGCTGTACATTAAGACACACAACAGAAGGACAGCTGACTTTAAATGTGCTTTAGCTAACCACTGGCCATACAGCTGCAGCTTATTTCTAGTCCTAATTCTTCATTAAAATAGACTTTTTCAGCTTTATATCATGCTATAATGTTATTCCTTCATCAACAACAAGAAGCAGGAATGTTGCCCTGATTCTTTCATGCATGTTTTAGAAATCCTTTAATTTCCAAAGGCAACCATTCATCTGATTTCCACCTTTGATAATGAAGCTCCTACTCAGAGCTGAGGTTACTAAGTGTCCAAGCTTCCTCACAGAACAACCCTCCCCCGCGACTCCCCCACTCAGCTCCTTCAGACTAGCCAGCAGCAATTAGCAAACACCTGGTGGAACTGTGTGCCTGCTGACTAAGCACGTTATACAAGCTACTTCTCAGTTAAACATAGGTAAAAACGTTGTTAAAGGATCAATAGAGGCATCATGTTATGATGACTTCCTGAAGGCGGAGTTGCAGAAGGAGCAGGAGGTTTTAAAGAGACAGAGGCCCCATTTTATTTTGAAGTCAAATGTCTTAAGTCATAACTGACAATACACCCTGTGTGAGATATATATATCAAACATCAAAAACAACATCAAGAGTTGCGTCTGTGATCTGTTTACATGCACACTCACGCGGCCCGTCGGAGGACTCCTCCTTTCTGTGCTGTCTCCATGGAGATGGGGCTCCCTCTCGGCGTAGCTCCTTCGGTTTTGGCTTCTCCTCCATTCTGGGGTGGCTGGCAAATCGTCACTACTCATGCCTGAAGTATTAATCACAGATAAGACACTTCTGTTACTGACTCTTCTAATTGTCATCCCACGCCATCAGGGAAACACTGCAACAAAAAAAATTAACAGTCCAACAAATAATAATAACAATAGCAATAATAATACTTTATTTGTACAGCACTTTTAAAGTTTTAGACAAATGTTCAAATATTAAAGCCTTTTGATAAAAGTAAGTAACCTGAGTCAAGTTCCAGAGGTCATTAAAGGTCAACCAGCCCTCCCCACCACCACCTTCTTCAAATCAAATAAAACTGATGTCAATCAACTTGTCTATGTTTTTGCTGCTTTGGCTTTGAAAATATTAATGAAATTTTAAAGGTAATTTTGATTTTGTAAAAGTGTGTGTGTGGAGGGAGCTGGGGGGGCTGGTTGATCTTTTGACCTTCAAACTTTCATTAATATTTTCAAAGCTAAAGCAGCACAACAAACATAATTGCTGCACAAACGTAGTCGAGTTGATTGACATCAATTTTGTCTGATTTGAAGAAGGTGGGGGCTGGGCCTGGTTGACCTTTAATGACCTCTGGAACCATTTCTTAATATCTTTCAAATGAAACAAACAAAAACTTTTGCTGCACAAACGTTTGACACCATTTTTATCTGATTTGAAAAAGGTGGGGGAGGCGACTTCACTCAGTCAGGTAAGTAAGTGTTAACTAATGATTTTAACAGAAGACAATGAAGAGGCCTGTGTAATATTTAGAGGAACAGCATTCCTTCCTCCGCCTGTCACACATCGAGCTCTGGGAGAGCAAAGTGGTAGCTAGAGTCATGAATTATGAGCTCTTTTTTTATGTGATACCTGGCCATGCTTCCTCTGAGCGGCTTTGCCCTGAGATGACTCCACTCTGAGATAATCAGGGTGGACTGCAGAAACAGCTGTCTGGGTTTTGTTAGAAGCTGCTTTGTGTGAGTTGAGAAGGAAGGGATCAGTGTGAAGGATAGAGGCTAAAGAATACCTGCAGACATATTCTCCCCCACATCCATGTAGACACGGCTACTCCTAAATGAGTTTCAGTCAAACATGGCATTGGCTGAGATAAAGTAATGGAATCATTGTGCAACAACAGCTTGCAGCGCTCTGCTTATGGCTTTTCATAAGGAGACTCGTAACATAACTGGAATCTAGCCAAGAAAAAAATAAAATAAAATTACACCTTCACTTAAGAATCTCAAAAAGATTCATTATAAAGCAAGCAGGTAAAATTCAGTCCAGTCTGCTACATTTGGACTCAGTAGATTATAAAATTTGTAATTAATTAGCAAAAAAAAGAGTTTAACTGAACTGCTTTATAATTTGAAATTGTACTGTAATTATTATTTATTTTTTATTTTATTTTATTTTATTTGCATGTTGCCTTGAGATGATATTTGTTGTGAATTGGCGCTATTAAATTATTTGGTGTAAGGTTTATTCCACTAATTCGCTGTTTTTACTGACATCAGTTCCTGACCAGGATGTGTTCTCAGGTTACCTTTCCTGGCTGACAGCAGCAGGTGCCGGCTGACCTCCGGGATGGTGGACAGATCAGAGGAAGTACCACTCGGAGACAGAAAGTCACTTTTCGACTGCCAATTCTGGAAGGCCAACATGGCAGAGCCACAGCTGCAATACCGCTGGAAACACTCCTGTATAAACACAACACACACACACACACACACACACACACACACACACATAGTGAGATAGGAAGAATAACTTAGAATAACTGAGCTTCTCTTCCCTCAGAGCTTGGTAGGTCTCATATGCAAAATAGAACTACTTTGTCCATTTCAGTTTAGAAACTAGAGGAGCACCGATTTATCAAAAGATCGGTCAGTACTTACATGTGAAGCTAATCTTATCCACTGATCTTATCTACCTCAACAAAGGTCTAAATATCAACCACTGTCCTGAGAGGTTTGACCGGTAGACCGGCCCACCAGGTCATGTCTGCAGGTTTGTAGTTAACAATAGTCACCCAACTCAACAACTTCCTTGCTGTATATCAGGATGACGACATTTCAGAGGAAAAAGAAATTGGTATCAGCTAAGGTCGGAATCGATTAGGCTTTTTAAATATCGGTAAAAGGCGATAGGCCAGAAAACTGCAATCAGTACACCTCTAATCAAAGCTATATGCATATTTTCATTTACATGTGATTTAGCATATAGGGAGTGTTGAAAAAACTGTTTAAAGCTCAACATATTTAGATTTAAATTTTTATAAAAACATGGGACTAAAAGAAAAATTTTGTCCAAATCAAAACACTTTGATTGCCCAAAACAATCAAAGTAGGCTCAGTAGTTTTCTTTCCAAACACCATGAAAAACTTAGACGTTATTGAAGTTTATCTTTTATTGAGAATCACTGAAACAAATTAATACTGTTTTTCTTTTTCTTCTACTAAAGGCTAAGTACCGTAAAATTCATCCATCCATTATTCAACATGCAAACTTCATGCATGGAGACCCTGGACCGGGATTCAAACCCAGCCTGAGAGGAATCAGAGAACATTCACACACCTCCTTGGTCTTTGTCATCCTGCTGTCCCTCTGCAGGCTGCAGACCTGCCTTCGCAGACGAAGGTTTACCTCCTGCAGACGAGCGATTTTTTCGAGCAGCTGGCAGATGTGCTCCAGGTAAACCAAACCCGAGCCCAGAGGACTGGGTCTCTGTTGTTGGGCCTGCAGAAACAGAATGTGTGCACATCAGACGAGATCACAGACAACCACAAGAAGACATGAAAGGAGGGGATTGGAAATGGATCGACTGCTCCCAGCCACAGAGAAGTAAACATAGAAGAAGACAGAGCATTTATGGTTTTACAGCACACAGGACCATTTCGCTCCATCCATCTTCACATCTACTCTGACCAGCTTCCCCGACCTTGTTGAAGAAAAATATCCCCATAGTATGATACTACCACCTCCATGTTCCACTATGTGTTTTGTTCTGACTTATGTAAAGTGGTAGTTATGTGCCACACAGAGCAACACATCTGCTGTAGATCACACTTTTTATAGTCAAAGTGGCTTTTTGTTTGTTCCAAATGAGTTGTCTACCAAATGTAAAAGGAAAGAAAGGAGTTTTAAGTCTTGTCTTATCAGCTCTTTTTTTATGGCCCGGGCCCGGAAGGGAAAGTAACATTTTTCACACCACCAGTTACAGTGCAGCGGAGTGCAGAAAGTTACAAATTGTTTATATCACTATAAATCTGGTTCTACAAGTTTTGAAATTGTTTTTAGGTGAGAAATTAGACCTTTGTTTACCTTCCTTAAGCCTTGTCGTTCTGTTTATGTAACTTGTCGTACATATTATTGCAAAAATAGATAAATAAAAAATAAAACAAAAAATAAACCAAATTCATGATTCCCGGTTAATTGGTTTTATGAGTCCACCATTTTTTTTTCTCGTTGTAGTTTTGTTTCGTTATGCCAAAGTTGGAAGTAGACAAGTCAGAGTGTTCGATTCTAGAGTGTATTAACGCCCTTGATTCGTCACATCGCCCCCTTGTGTCAGAGCCTCTTAGAAGTGTCTGGTTAAAAGTTGTTTTTCTCTGGAAGACGCCCACAAAGTCCAGTTAAGGACGAGTGTGCTTCAGCAACCTCCGCCAGTAATTAAACAAAGCATTTTGACATTTTGTATTCCAGTGCAAAATGTCTAAATCTGCATAGAAATATGAAGAGAGAACACTAAACAACCTGTTTAGACAGTTTATCAGCAAAATCGCTGCTCTGGGAGTGAGTTTCACTTTAAATTAAAAAGTAAATTCCTTTTCTCTCAACTTTAAAAAATCTTCTCTTCATGGTGGTCGCACCAGCTGAACACAGGCACTCCAGGCGATAAGAGGAAATCATGAGCAAATATTTATCCAATTATCAACATTCCTAAATTTGACCCAACAAAAGCAGGATATGAGTTCAGGCTTCCTATGCTGATGGTGCTGAAGCTGGAGTTGTGTTGGGGTGACGTCACTCTTTTCTTTTGACCTACAAATACTTCCTGGATCACAAAGTTCTTAAACAAGAACATCTGCACATGTTGTGTTTTACAACGATGGGGCGCCTTCAAAAACATTTAAATGTTTGCAAAGGAAGCAGCCCTTCTGTTAAAAGCACTTTATCACACAGGATCTCATGTCTGATGACAGCCCAGAACCTCTTCTCTGTTCACAGACAAGTCTGTTTCTCAAGTGAATTTTCCCTAATAAACACAAGGTTGAAATAATACATTAGATTCAGATATATGAATCCATCCATCCATCCATCAAGTCTGTTTCTCAAGTGAATTTTCCCTAATAAACACAAGGTTGAAATAATACATTAGATTCAGATATATGAATCCATCCATCCATCATTCCGTCCGTCCGTCCGTCCGTCCGTCCATCCATCTTCTTTCGCTTATCTGAGGTCGAGTTGTGGGGTATGAGCCTAAGTAAGGAGGCCCAGACTTCCTTCTCCCCAGCCACTTGTTCCAGCTCCTCCGGGAGAATCCCATGACGTTCCCAGGCCAGCCGAGAGACATAGTCCCTCCAACATGTCCAGGGTCTTCCCCGGGGCCTCCTCCCAGTGGGACGTGCCTGGAACACCTCACCAGGGAGGCATCCAGGAGGCATCCTGACCAGATGTCTGAGCCACCTCAACTGGCTCCTCTCGACATGAAGGAGCAGCAGCTCTACTCTGAGTCCCTCCTGGATGACCGAGCTTCTCACCCTGTCTCTAAGGGAGAGCCCAGCCACCCTACGGAGAAAACTCATTTCAGCCGCTTGGATCTGTGACCTTGTTCTTTCAATCATGACCCAAAGCTCATGACCGTAAATGAGGGTCGGAAGGTACATCGACCGGTAAATAAAGAGCTTCGCTTTTTGACTCAGCTCTCTCTTCACCACGACAGATTGGTGCATGGATATGAACACATTCTGCTGGTATCAAAGTTGTAGAGAAGATACAAACCTCTTGTGGTTATTGACAAACAAGCTCTGGCTTAATTCTGACTGGACACTGACTAGAATTAGTCCAGTTCACTTGCATTGCTAGGGATTCTGTCATGGACCAGGTTTTATGATATTTTAAAACCATTTAGAAGGGTTTAGAAGTTTAGTAACACTAAGAATGAACATGATGAGTGTATAGTAACTTCTGACAAGGACTGTTTTTCCTGCCAGAAAATAAGGCAAAGTGAATGCGTGTGGGTCCGTAATTTGAGGAGTGTTGGGTCTCCCACCGGTCCTACTCATACTTCCTCAGAGACCACTGAGGGACCCACTGCTTGGAAGGAGAAATGGCATTAAGGAGGAGCGCCTTTTCTGTGCAAAATTAGCAATCCCACTGCAAACAAACAGACACACCCTGCTCTGCTTCCTCAAGCCTCCAGTTAATTGCGTTGAGTCATGGGGTAGTCATTGACAGAACCTCTGAGGAGACCACCAGACCCAAAGCTGCAGCTCAGAGATGAGACAGGAAGCAACCAGGATGAAGTAGGACACTTCACAATAAGTGCTTATCTTCATAAGTAAGATGTTATTCAAAATGACGAAAACACGCGTAGCACTGGGATTGCTGAAGATCACAGTACAGACACGCTGTATGCTGAAGCGCCAGTTAGACAACAACGAGGTAATACTATTACAATATTTTCTCACACTTTGTACCGTAAAGGAAATGCAGTCACAACACAGCTACTTGGTCAAGGTTTTAAACGTAAGCAACATGTGCAAAAGTTCAGTGGTAGTGCAGTCGTTTTCAACACATCTGAAGGATTATTTGCTTCTACTTACAGGCAGAAGTTTTGAAACTAGGAATGTTAAATTCTCACATTATATCAGCAACGTTATCTTTGGTAGACACACCAGTAACTCCTGTTTAATAACTATTCCAAATAATCTGAGTGAATTTATTTTTTGGTCCTTCTTCTTCTCTGAAGGCATTTTTTCTTAAAATATCTGCTTTAATCAGAAACATTGGTGTCCAAACTTTTGCAACTCGGGCCAGAATGCCAAAGTTGAAAATAATCAGGGGGCCATGTTGCTTTTCTGACTTGAAACGCAAAACAATTCCTTTTTTAAATACTCGTTAATTGATTAAACATGCAATATTTTAATGAAGCAAAGTGACAAATGTTTTGTCTTAATAAAAGGCAGACAGTGTCCAAACTTTATGGGTAATGTTTTTTAGTTTGTATGGTCTAGAAAATCTCTTATTTTGTTCCCAGCCACAAAAAGGAAAACTTTCTTAAAATAAAAATTATTAATAGAATAAATGTGGTCTTTTTTTAAAGTAAAAAGTTGCTGGTTATAATGAAAATATTTGAATATAATTAAAATACTTTGTGCCTTCTGCTTCCCATTAAAGAAGAAATTAAATTGGTAAAGAATGAAATTCTTGTGCTGAAAATGTTAAAAAGTTCCTGGAGGGTGAAATTTGGAGCATTCTCATTTCTGATTTTTAAGAAATCCAAAGCAGTCGTTAAACATTAATTATGCTGCGAAACAAAACAGGCAGAATTTTTTACACACATGGATTCATTTAAATCTGTGGGACTCCTAAATTAATTACTAAATTATTTATACTTTATATGTGAACTGTTCTGTAAACAGTTCTTTATTATGCTTTTCCAATCTGTTCATAGGGCATAACTGTGTTTCAAAAATACAGACATGGAGAGAGAAGCCCTATTTTAAGCTTCATGTGTCAGCTAATTGAACCAAACCACATCTGGGCTTTATGTAGGCTCAGTTTGGGGAAGCTAGCAGAATCATTGACAGTATTGCTGCAAGTCAGAACGGAGCCCCGCTTGCTCTGGGCCCCCTTTCACAGCTTCTAACCCACTGTGTGATCTGCAGATCAGAGACGAAATAGTTAACGCCAACACCCTCAATCTATTTCAGTTGTTCCAAAACACACTCAGGAGTATAAAGAACATCTGTGGATCCCAGCTGGAAAGTGTCTTCTTAATTTGTTAAGCCTGGGAGGTCAATAAGTCAATAAAAGAAACAAACAAAAAAAACAGCCCTTAAACTAAGTTCAAACTAACCACATTGAAAATGAATGCCAAGACTGAGATAAACAAGTCCATATGACCACTGTTGCTGCCTGGCAGTGAGAAAAATATGCACTCAGTAATGCATCCAGATTTTGAGTTATGAAGCTTTCTGTGGTTTTATAATCTATTTATTCCCATTCTAAGAAATTCTATATGACTGAACACACAGTGGAAAGTGCAGTAACACTTTATTTGAAGGGGTGTTCATAAGACTGACATGACACTGTCATAAACATGACACCCGTTATGAAAATGAAGGAGTCTTCATTCGATAAATAATGACACTTTTATTGCAAAGTTGCTTTACAAGTTGGATTAAAAGTTCATTAAAAGTGCTAACTTTGCATTATTTCATAAATTTATACACTTTAATGCAAAGTTGGCACTTTTAATGGACTTTTAATCCAACATATAAAGCAACTTTGCATTAAAAGTGTCATTATTTACTGAATGACACTTCATGACAACAGTCATAGACATTCATAAAGGCTCCTTCATGTTCGTGACAGCGTCATGTCTTATGCACACCCCATCACATAAAGCGTTACCGAAAGTGCTTGAGTTTCTATTTTACTTTTAATTATGTGATGATGGGGGCCACTAAACATTCTGTACTAATAATTTTTTTCATAAGCCCCTCACCCCAACAGCAGCTGTCCCAGGGAGTTGCCTCTCTGGTGCCTCCTGGAAGCTATCAAAGAATTCTTATCTCTGTAAATATGTGAGTAATTTGAGATATTCAACACCTACTGGATACACCAGGATTGGCTGCCAACCTCAGGGCTCGGAAAATAATGAGGGTTGAGAGAGGGAAAGGCCTACCGGTCATCAACAGTATCACTTTGTCAAATCTCCAGTACCTCAGCAAACTCAGTAAAGTGCTGCATCATACTCAGCTAACTGGCTCTGTCCGAGGGACCGATAGGTTCTCGTGTTTCACTTCGATCGATGTGAAGAAAGGCCTTCAAACTTGGCATTGTTTCAACTGCCTTCGCGACTCAGATGTTCTGTACCTTCTGTTAATAATCCTTCTCCAATCTGTCCCTCTCTGTGAAACAACAACGGGGATTCATGCGGAACGTTTGCTCACATTCTTCCCTGTAATAGCTGCTGGTAATGAAAGACGTCCTCACAGCCTTGCTGGGATGTTTTCAGGAACATCAAACAGTTGAACGTGACTGTGCAACTTCGACAGCTGCCAGGTGCTCTCCCACAGACCCATCCAGAGAGAGCCAGAGAACAGGCATCCCACAGAAAAACATGACATGATGACTCTGAGACCTCTGAGTAAGAAGAGTTGGGCTGTTGTCACATAAGCAGTTTATCCACTTTAGAATATGAAGAGTTCCCATGACCTGGATAGATGGATGGATAAACAAATGAGGGTTTTCTTACCTCACTGAGCTTACAGCATGCGTCCATGTAGTCCTCCAGACTGTCCCTGGTGTCACTTCTCCTTAGAGACTCAGCTTTTATATCCTCGTCTGTCTCATCCTTACATTGTGCTGGTAAGAATTCGTCTGCAAGTTGTACGCTCTCTGAGCTGTTTTTATCATCTGACGAGATTTTATCATCACGTTGTTCTGATTTTTCGCAGACATCTTCAGAGGTAAGTCCTGCAGCATCACTTTGGTCCATTTCCTCACATATGTACAGTTTCACTCTCACAACTGAAGGGTCAAAGTCCTCTCTGTTGGTGAACACGTCGTCTTGGGTGTCCACTGTTGAATTCGTGCTAGTCTTTAAGCAGTTTGCCTTCTTGGAGTTTTGGTACTTTGTAACTAGTGCATCGGGGGAGGAGGTAGAGTCGGAGTCCAGGTTACAGGAGTGACAGGAGGACTCTCGACTGTGGATCGCAAAGCTCTTTTCTGAGCCTGTGGGGGTAGACGGAGAGTTGGCTCCGCTGGGCAGTTCCACTCCAGAGTCCTCGGATTCAAACTTGTACGGCCTGGAGAGATGAGGGTCCGAGAAAATGCCCGGTAGGTATCCGGTGCCAGAATCCGTCCGAGGCTTGTCTTCAGGATGGGAGTTTACCTCCGAGGCCTCGCCTGGGTCTGGAGTGTTGTGTTCAGAAACTGATGCTGCAGAGAGAGTGGAGACAGAGTCTTCTGCCGTCCGGAACTTTTCATTGAAGTTGTTTAAGAGCTTCATTTTAGTCAGCACAACGTCACTGTCCAGAACTGTGTTCCTGTCTCCTTTCCCTGGTAGACAGAGACAGCAAAAAACATTATTTCTGCTCCAGCTGAACAAAACCTCTTCAAATGTGTTCTCTGTTCTTATTTGTTCATTGAAATAACTAAAAAAAACACACAAAAATCACAGCAACCAAACATTTATTTGGAGAGCGACATGACTGTGTTCCAGTTTGAAAAACTATTGGAATTATTTAACTCTCATCAAGTAATTTAACTACTTCTACAAACTGATACTATGGCATTTCTCTGCACTTTATGAAATAACCACTACAAAAACATATCTACCACAAGTCTTAAGTCATATCAAGACATTTAAGTCCCTCGTCGAGTCCCAATCATCCCAGTCATTTGACTAAATATGTAATTTAATTTAATAATCATTTTAAATGTGTTTTTGTTGCCAGATCAAGCAGCAAAGAGATAAGGAACATGAAAAACATCAGGAAATGGTGCGCCGGTTTTGCTTTTTTACTGTAAATATTAACAAATCATTCATTGTGAACAGAGAAAATACTGGCAATGTTACCATGAGTCATTTTGGAAAGAAAATAAGAACCTCCGATGTGATTTTAGAGAAGACGTTTCATTGTTGGAATCTCTCTCAATATGTTTGTTATAAAAAGAGCCACTTCTGAGTAGTCGCGTTCATAGCAGTTGTTGGGCATTTGGGTTTTTCTTGCTCAAATCTTGTTCTGCTCACAGGAACCTACTCTGACTTTAACAACTACAAGCTATTTATACAAGATGCAGCACAAACATAGAGATTTCGGCTTTTCACTAAAGCAGAAATACTCACAAATCCACTCCAGCCTGAAACTAAAACTTTCTTTACTTTTGTTGTCATTTATTCAGCAACCATCAATGGACGTCCGTGGATACCCGAGGGCACACGGAGGCGAATTATCAGTAAAAGTGACGTATGAACGCGTAGAAAATACATCCCACAATCCACAGAATTCAAGAGTGTTTATATTAAGACAGACATAGTGAACAGAAACTGCCTCCAAGTTTTGGCCTGCAGTGCACGGCAGCATGCAGGGATGGTATGGGGATAGTTTGGACTGTGGAAATAAGAGAATGACAATCTAATTCACTTTTATTCCCAGGATGTTTCCAGCAGAATTAATAAAATTAAGCACTAAAAAAAAAAAAAACTCTAATCTTGCCTTCTGTTCTCTCCCGTCACACTTCCAATCAGCCCAGGTGCATTGTTCCACATTCCTTCTCCCAAACACTTCTGCTGCTCTCACTCTTTGCTGGTTCCTCCTGTTATTGTTGCTTCCCCGAAGATTCCCTGCTGTTCTTTTACCACAAATTCCCATTTTCATTTGGCTCTGGCTCCTTGTGTTTCCCGTGTTTTTGTAACTTTGTTTTTTCATCCATTTTTAAAATTTTTTTTATTAAATACCAACAGCTACTCGATGCCTCTGCCTGCCACACATCATGACATTCCTGCCCAAAGCCATTACCTCACCTTCAATAATGATTCAATAAAGTGAGCAACAACATTTCATTTCCCTTTTGGGGTCAATGAATCATTCTCAAATTTAAGTGAGGTGATGAAAAACAGAAAACAATGATGGAATCTTCCCTGTTTTTGCAACGTGGGTGTTCATACAGGACAAGAGTGTGGCGTTGACCGGACAGAACGTCTGAGCCAAGACGAATGACCGCCATGCAGAGAAAATATAGCTTTGAGCTCACCATCAGACGCAGAGCCATCTATTATCTGTTTTTATAATAGACGGCTCTGCCTCTTGTACTCAATGCTGAATTCAAAACTATATTTTCTTTGGATCCTCATAACATAAACTCATAACATAATCTCATTCAAACACTAGAAAAGGTGCAGTCTGAACTAAGTTTTTTTTTCTTTCTCTCTCTTGCTTTGTCTGCCACATGTTGCTCCACAAAACTCCTGTTTCCTGTTTTTGCCCGATGATAGGAACAAAAAAAAAAAACAGCTGAATGATTGTATGTTTTTTAGGTTGGTACTTTAGCAGCTGGATTGTTGTTTTTCTTTTTCTTTTTCCAATGACCTCACTGGTCACATTGTGTGAAGTATCCAACATGTGTTTGTCTGTACAGTGGCAGAAATTAGTGTTTACCATCTGCTGATGGCCAAGCCGTAATGTACAGAGATTAACACGCAACAAAGATAGCTGCAGATACAAGACTCCAGCGTTAGAGAGACGTTGCCGTAAAGCTTTCTTTACTCTGGAACAAAAATTGATGTCAGTGCCTTGAAAAAAGGATTCACACTCGTTAAAATTGTCGGATATAAGAATGAGTTACTCTTGAAGCCAGACAAAGACTTTTGGAGCTTTTTCTGTCTTCCTGACACGAGATATCAAGACATGTCTGTTCTTGTGAAACCCCAGCAGACTGAGAAGGGGAGCAGGTTGCCTTTAATTACACGTTGAAGTCATCCGACCAGCCGGTCTGTGTAATCTGACTTCTTGTTATTGTGACACAATCCTCGTGTGTCCCTTCAATCCTTTTCGTGCGATCATCACCTGCTGCGCAGGTGTTCCCCTGATCTGGTCATGCTCATCCCTCACAAACGGCACACCAGGAGATATTCTGTCCTGTAATCGTGAGCACATGCTGACTCAGCTGAGTTCCAGTCATGCGTGTTTGACTGAGCTCCACACAACGTATATCATCAGAGACGGTCCGCCTGCCCCCCCTCCCAACCTGTCACCCCGACCCATCCTAAAGCCTGGCTTCTGCCTGAGAACATCAGTCTGCCGTTTCCCCCCTCAGATTCATTTCACATTCCAGACCGAAACTGGTGGATTCGGCACGGTTTAAGGAGCGGGTGGATTGACCTGTTGTCTTCTGCTGATGCCTCGGGTTCATACTTCATGAGAAAAACACTTCAATGATGCCTCCAGGGCTGGAGGTAAAACACACCCTTCGTAAAGGGGCTAAAAGGGGTCAGGAGGAGCTGGGAAAGAACCTGACACTCAGGCTGGGAAAGTTAACTAAGCTCTAAGATAAACACCACAAGTCAAAACAGCATTAAATTAAACTAGTTAATATATATATATATATATATATATATATATCCAAAATAACCAATGTTTCTGGATGATTAATCATCCCAGAAGTTATCGGGATAACCGATAATATTGTTGTTTTGAGACAATTTGCCACTAATATAATGACATAAATAAGTAATTCCACTAATTATACCTTTTAACAATATTCTCATACATGTCTGACAAACATGTATAAGAATACGTGTTTGTATTCCTCTGGGGTTTAATGGAGATGACGATAAAAGTTATGGTTAATAAAAAGTGTCGGTCACTAATCAACAGCTGGTTGCTACAACACATCTGTTCAGCTAGGCTATTAAACTGAACCCAAGAATGTATTAGAATCATGTTCTAATACATCACAGCGGCACTCAGCATTAAATCAGCAGTAGTGGAGGTAGCAGTCTAAACCACGCTGTCAGCCACAGCTGCACCCCGACATGAGGTGTAGCTGGGATCATGAGAGTAATGTCATCAGCACTGAGGATGATAGCCAGACTCCCTCCCACTTATCAAAGTAAATGCACGACCCCAGCACTGCTCTGTCCTGCCAGACACCACTATGATAAGACAGGAATGTGCAGGAGCATTGTAGCTTCAGTCAAACACTCCTTGGGAATAATTCCCTCTAACAGCTCAAGAGGGAAGTAGCTCATCCCTCAAAGTAAAGGCCGAGACAATGCTGCCGCTGTTCTGCCAGCCACTAAATGTTTTTGGAGGACGCTCTTAGAGAAATTCTTGAAAACTAAACTTGTCATAGAACAGAAGCGCCGTCACAGGCGATTGTGTCAGGTTAAAGTTTGGAAAAGGCCTCGACCGGCTTCTTCCTGTGTCCTGTTTGATTAGTGGTGGTTGATGGTGGGTCCAAATGCAGAACAGCAGAGGCACTGAGTAGATCGAGATATTTAATGAAAATCTTTTTAAAAAAAACAAGACATACGGAAACCACAGGGAGCCAGGGCAGAACAAAAACCATAAATCCAAGAGAGAAAGCCAGCAAGGAGACAAGGAGAGAAACAGGAGCTACCAGCCAGGAGTGAATGAAGGAGGTGTGATTAAATACTGGGAGAGTGAATGATGGAACAATGGATCTGGGCTGATAAGTTAACGGGCTGCAGAAGGAAGGCTGACCGGAGGGAGAGAGGGAAAGAGGAAGAGGAAGTGACACAGGCGGTGAGGGAAAGAATACTGGGGACTAGGAAATGAATCTAACAAAAATAATGACAGAAAAACATTTAATAAAACTAGAGAACCTAAGAAAGGACGAGACACAAGAAACAAACAGAACTAGAATCACTAGCAAGAAACTGAAGTAACAAGGCAGAACTAATAGAGACAAGAAGCTAAGGAGCATAAATGATCACAAAACCAAATAAACCTGAGATCCTAACACCCTGAATGTGATCTGCGATGAAAACAACGATGGAGACACAGGAGTTGTCCTCACAGCTGCACCGTACGCAGCCGTCCGCACAATAGCCCTTTCTTCTTGCTCTAAGAAACACGGCAAACAATGTGTCTGCTGTGGAGCAGAGCAAAGGGGCTCCCGATCGGCGGAAACAATGAGCAGATTTACTACGCCTCCCACTGCAAGGCATCTGTGGGATTTGCTCTGCAGCAGGTGTGGGGGGGCTCCTACTGTAAATAAGCTGACAGTGATATCTGAGTGGGTCTCAGCTGCGGAATGCAGAGCAACCTGACGCCGTGATAAGAAAGCTCGGTGTGCTGCTGCTCACTTTTCACACAAACCACGGCTGCTTTGATTTTGTTGGATCTTTAGTTGCCCAGGTGAGACGATGAAGAGCTACTTCTAAGTTACAGCACCGACCCGGGCAACAGGCAGCAGTAAAAATAAGTCAGTACAAATCTCATAAATTACTAGGTCACAGAAGGAAACAGGTGCACTGATCAGAATCTGTCATTTGCAATGAATTGTTGGAAGTAAACATTGGGATGAAAATATGAAGATTTCAAGATTTCAAGCTCAAACTGCTTCTAGCAATAGAAAACCATGAAAGGTTCTGTTTTATGAATGCAACCTGGTTTTATAACACGCCCCACGAATTCGCCTTTGACATAAAACTGAAACTGAACTAAAGTTTTGCAAATGAAGCCTCAAGTCTGAGCTGCAGTCTTGTGTGTGCGCGTGTGTGTGTGTGTGTGTGCGTGTGCGTGTGTGTGTGTGTGAAAGAAGCTAATGGTTTGTCGGTACTCTACAGCCTCGCAGCAGCAAAAGTCTACGCTGCCTTTCAATGGTTAAAGCATGAAATGCTAAATCAGCTTATCAGTAGAATTTCATCTGGAAGAACTTGAGTGCAGACTAATTGGTTTTCGACTTCCTTACACTTAACACTTCAAACTGGGACTTGGTCGTTCTCTGGCCTCTCTGTGTGATTTCTGAAAGGACACAAATTCAACCCACTGCTGCTCCTGTTTAGAGCTGCTAAGTGAGGTCGATATGAACGGGGGGAAAATTGATACGCCTTAATATCAGGCGTATCAATTTTCTGAATTTTGGGAGATTGGTGATCGGCCGATACTTACACGTGAAGCCAAACTTATCTACCGTGGCAAAAGTCTAAACATCGACTGCAGAAAACTGCGATCAGTGCATCCCTTCTGGATACCATCCTGTAAACAACCATTTCTATGCATAGAGGATAATATTGGCCCAGCTTGAGTTCTAACCCTCCTCATGTCCCGCTTCACTCCACATCCAGGTGGCTTAATTTCTTAAAGCTCAAACCAGTTCAGAACAGGATTTTCAGTCATTCTGTTGAGTATCTGCTGCTGTTGGTCACTGATGACTTAGTTTGGACCAAAACCTCAGCTGTTGGACTCACAGTTGGAGGAATTCACGGTCTAATTAAAGCCTTGGAAGGTGTCAAACCAGCCCAAATCATCTCCCTCCACCGCCGTACTTGATATGTGTTTGTGCTGACATGCTATATTTGGTTTTTGTTAACTGAACATGTTTACCAAAGACTGTAGAGTCTAAGTTGGGTCCCTTTACTGGGACATCTGCTTAATGGGATGATTTCCAGCTGTGTTAAATATGAGTAATCTTCAACTTATGTGTGTGGGGTAACCTGTACGCAGCAACAAACTCCTACTGTCATCCAGGAGTTAACATGTACCAATGAGTCAATAGTGGCTGCTACCTCCCCCCTGATAAATCAGACAGTATGACAGAAAACATCTGGCTGCAGGTTGTTAAAGCTCTGACAGACTCGGGTGAATCTCTGTCTTCCCTGCATACTTTTTGTCTGTGACGTTTGATGCCGTCGTCCTCCAGATCGTCCGTCCCTTCCTGTCCCACTAAGGAGGAGGAATCCACATCTGTTTTTCTTTTTTGTTATATTGTGGCAGCCACCTCACAAACTGTGCTTGCAGCTCACAGTTTTCATGGGAGTAGGAATAAAAAAAGAGGAGGCAAGAGAAGTTTTTATGACCGCCAATCTGCTTTTAAAGGATTTCCGTGGAAACAATAGGAGCGAAAATCCCGAGACTCTCTTCATACTGCGTCTTATGAATTAAAAGAAAAGCTGCTGATCTCAGTCGACTACATCACTGAGTCCACATAAGTTCTTAGTCATCTTTAAAAACAAGAGCAACAAAGGCACCGCAGGGTGCTAATCGTGTTTACTGAGACATTACAGAGCTCAGAGAGGATGAGTCTGCAGGTAGTTTAGGATCATGACGAAAGAAATGAAATGAACTCCCTTTAAGGAATTATGACTGTAAAGACATATCTCTGAGGAAGGAATTGAAAGATTATTTTACCTTTTCTCCAAGGAGCCAGAATTGAGAAAGATCTCTGCCAGCTGATGACCAGCCCAGCCTTTTTCCTTTTCATACTCATGTTGCTAAAGGACTTGCTTTTGTAAAAAAAAAAAAAAAAAAAAAAAAATTACAATAAATAAATAAATAATCAAATTTTAGATGAAAAAAAGATTAAATTTTCTCAGATATTCCTCATTGGGCTTCAGCTGTGGAAGAAAGGCATCTCCTTCAGTGAGGAGGCTGGTTGCTGGAATGCCAGGAGCAGCTCGGTGATCTGTGGCTGGGAGTGGGAGCAGCCCTTCAGCTGAGCTGCACAGAGGGGGGCAGGACTCCGGCAGCCGGCAGGAGGAGGGAACATCTCTGAACAGCACCGACTTCTCCTCAGCCCAAAAGAGGAACAGAAGAAATCAAAAATAAATCTTTTCACTTGAGTTGCTGTTGTGAGGGCATCCAGGCACCTCTGGCACATTTTTGGAGGCTTCTAGCTCCGTAAACACGGAGAAGATAATAGAGCACAACAGGAAACATGTCTAACCCACTAAATAGGTTTATTACTTTAGCTGTCAGAGGAATTTCATACTTTTATGACTCTTGGAAGGATTCTACCACAAGCCCTTCCTCTTCTCCTCTACCTCCTCTCTCAGCCTCCATAGCACCCTCCTCTGTCACGTCAATCCTCTTCACCACGGCCCTGTCCCGATAGTTCTCATGTCACACTTCCGTCAACTTTGTAACTGGCAGCCATCTTGGTAGGCAGTTGATATGGAGTTGCTGTGACAACAACAAAGCCACAAGCTTAGAACTAGCTCTTGCCTCCCTCATTCCTAATCTACAAACAGCGTACGTATTCTTCGTGTTCTCTAGGTAGTTAACTACATCGTAGTGGGAGATCGGCAGCAGTTTGTCCACATCGTCTGACGTGTTTTTCATTGCCGTCTGATACGGATCAATCCTGACAGTTTTGTTCATGCATCTTTATCTTTCACAACGGTGAAGAGTGTCTTTCTGCTCTCGCCTTCTAAAGGTGCCGCAGATCACTTCTGCTTCAGACTTGTGGGAACTATATGTTCTAAGTTCTGGTCTTTTGCCCCGCCCCCTTTGCGTCCTCGTCCCCACTTCAGCTGAAGTCCGCTTCAGCTTCAGCAAAGTGTTTTACCCACAATTCATCGATTCATTTGATATTTTGAATTAAAAGCATCAGAATATGCCAATATTCACAGAGCTAGTTGTATCTGTCACAAAAAAAAAATCAGCTTTCAAATGTAAAGTATTGAAATTATTTTTGTTTTAATACTGTGCGTGTGAATATCAGATGTTGCTTTCCTCTAAATGAATTCCTTGTAACATTTATTACTGTTGTTTCACATACAGACACTTGCTGACTAAACCAACATAGCAATGTGACCTTTTCAACATCCATCCATCCATCCATCCATTTTCTTTACACCCTTGTCCCTTAGTAGGGTCAGGAGGGTTGCTGGTGCCTATCTCCAACGTTCCGGGCGAGAGGCGGGGTTCACCCTGGACAGGTCGCCAGTCTGTCACAGACCTTTTCAACATTTTGTTGCAATAGTCTCTCACAGCAGTGTATGTATTTTACTTGTCAGTTTTCCAACACAAAGTAGAATGGAAGATAATACGCAGGTCTCATTGTTATTTTAGCTATAAAACTCTGACAAGAGTGACGTCCATTTTCTTTTCTTTTCTTCTCTTTTTTCTACGTGACAAACCGCCTGCATGGCACTACAAGACAACACTGGAAATCTGCTTAGAGGCATGTGACGTCTGAATGCTATTGGCTAAGCTGAATTTTATTGAGAAGTAATAAAAGGGTCTGAATGCATATGCTCAGATTTTCACTTTTGTATTTGATTTTTTTTTTCTAAAAATCACAATTTTCCTTTGTAGTTACTACTTTTGCTGGCCTGTCGCATGAATAAATAAAATGTTCTAAAGCTTGTGGTGAAAACCACAAGTTTAAGGGGTGCAAATACTTTTGCGAGGCTCTGTATTGTCAGCTGCATCCTTCAGGCCTAATTTTGTATTTTTGTAGCTCAGTTGGGATAAATCCTGATGTTACCTACAGGTTAAGCCATGTGCTTTTCTTTCTGTCCACACCCAGTTAGTGTGTCTCTGAGCAACTGATGTGAAATATTTGAACAGCAGCGGGGGGGAGGAGGGGAGGGGAGCGAGCAGCAGTGCTGTCTTTAATTACCAGCCATGGGGCAACACTGAACTATACAGCTCAGATATTGTGATAAAGACTTCATCACAATAGTATTTTTTTCAGTTCCACTTTAAGTTCCACACACACACAGGTTGCACTTTTTTTCATCCCTGCATTGTTATAATACTTGGCTTGATGTTATCTAAATATCAGATTTCTTCAAAAATATTAACTCTTTAATGGAGGTCAAATCTTTTGGTAACTTTTTTTCCCTACACAGCGTTCATCTTCTTCCTGGAACACGAACACTAAACGGAGTAATGAATTTGAGACACTTCCACATTCTCCATCCAACATCACTCTGATACGGCCTCCTGAATCCACGTCCTTCAACCCTTTTACTTTTCACAACTATTTTCTGAAGAACCTTCTAAGTTAAGACAAAAAAACTCCAAAAAAAACCCCGCGGGCGAGAGAAAAAGGAAACAACCAGTAACGGTTGCAAGCAACTCCAAACTGAATGGAAGAAAAAAATATATTATTCCTTATAAAAATATAGACTAAATAGTTAGTAAAAATCTCATACAACTTAACTGAAAACAAAAGTTAACTTAAACTGATGTTTCAAGTTCAAAAAGTGGTAAAAACTTTTTTTTTCTTACAAAAAAGAAGGTGCTCTGCTCAGCTGAAACCAGAACTAAACAGACCCATAAACCTACGTATAAATTACCTATGACCTATAAATTAAGTGGCTCAAAACCAACACTGCACATCACCCTGAACGCATCATTCCCATCTTGTTCGGATCCTTTGGTTGTTTTGAGGCTCATTTGTTATTCTGTGTTCTTGCTCAGGGATGGTCTAGGGAAATGAATGACAATCTCATTCACTTTCAGTCACAGGATGTTTTCAACAGAATTAATGAAATTAGGCTCTACCAGTTGTAAAAAAAAAAAAAAAAATCTAATTTTGCCTTCTACTCTCTCCCCTCACACCTGCAATCAGTCAGCCAATCAGCCCAAGTCCATTGTTTCACATTTCCTCTCCCATGACTTAAGCACTTCTGCTTCTGTCACTCTTTGCTGGATCCTCCTGTTAAATCCCATTATCTCCCCATCGTTATTTTTGGATTTCTGTATTTTTTTTCCCACTAAAATATTCTTCACTTGCAAGCTGCCTCTTGGCATTTGGGTCCACACTGACACATCTTCAAACATAGTGGAGGCAGCACCATGCTGTAGGGATGGGGTTTTTTATTCATTATGGGCAGGGGTACTGGTCAGAGTTGATGGAAGAAAACCTACTGGAGGTGGTTCGCCCTCCAGCAGGACCACCACACCATGAACATTAAGCAAGAGACACAACTGGGTGGTTTGGATCAAAGTCCAGACAAAATTCCAACTGGAAATCAGTGGAAACACTGGAAAACTGATGTTCGCAGCTGTTCCTCATCCAGTCTGACTGAACTTAAGGCTACTTTAGGAAGAAGAATGAGAAGAAATGCATCTGGAGTCTTCAGTCAGGAATGAGTGCTAGAGGCATTACCTCTAAAGGCATTTATTACCTCTAATGCCGCCAAAACAATTTTGGAGAAATTTTGTTGAATTTAAATTTGTGGATTTTTATGATGCTGATTTTATCCTTAATTTAGTTGCACTGTGTAGCACTTTGAGATTTTTGCTAATGAAAAGTGCAGTACAAATTAAATTGATCATAATTTTTTTCTTCTTTCTTTGCTGGCATCCACCGAGTCCATGGAGAACTGGCTTGGAGAAAATTCACAATAACTTTATCCCGACCTTTGTTTCCAATAATCACTCAGGTTTTATGCAGTGCAATCATTCCATCTTGGAAATAGAAATCTTCAAAATAATAGTTAACAGTTAAGTTCTGACCATAGTGTAATGATGGGCTGCTCATCTTGGTAATCCTTCCACTCAAAACTGTTTCTCGTACACAATTTGGCTTAGATGATCCACTTTACATGTTGTAGCACAACACAAACCGTTTCTCACATGAAGGTTTAGAGCATAAACTAAAACCTGTGAGAGTTCACTGTGGAGATATTGTGAGAGCAACAATAAAAACCACCGAAAATATGAAACAAACCTGACTTCACTGCTTGAGCACACAGTCTGTTGTTAATGTCAGGTAAACATGTGGTGACTGTTCCAGTCACCACATGTTAAAAAACAGTCTTTTAAAATCCTAAAAGACATTATGGAACATTTCAGGATTCATCCAGGTAGCTGATAACGAGGGTTTTCTGAGAAATAGAATTATGAGAGTTTGTTTCAGTAGAGCCGGTTAAAGCAACAAAAACCCCTGATGTGAAATCTGCCAAAGTTCAAACAGCAGAGGCTTCAGTTTCTAGACTAATAAACCCGAGACAGGAGAAATGTTTTACTAAGATTCATTTCATCACCGTTATGTAAGGAATGAGGCAGACTGCAATCTCTTGGAACACCACAGCAGGTTCTAGTTTTCTAAAGTCTTCTTGACTGAAGGAACGGCAGAATTCACCTCTTTTTCTGCCAAATTTGAGCACATAAACAAGGAATTTGACTTTGGTTCCACTCTGATCTGCATGAAGATATCTAACTATACAGACATTTGAAGAGGAGCAGCAAAAGCAAATAACGTGGATTTGCACTGATGCATTCCCTGTCTAAGACATGCTACTGTGGAACTGTTAGCATGTCATGAAAGTCTTCAGTCAGAGATGCCGTCAGATTCTTTGCAAGACTGACTTCTACTGGAGACCCTTTTTGCCCACAGTGTTACCATCCATGACTGAAGAAACTTGGGTGATGAGTTACGACAGCGATTGATTTCCCTTTGCCATAAAGTATTTTTGAATTAAAATAAATGTCTTCAACATGTAGTCTGCCTCCCGTCAGCAATTTTTACAAAGAGTAAGACACACACAGGAATTGTCTTGAGGGAAAGCTTCCAGTTTCTAAGAGAAAACAACCTTCTCCACAGCACTACAGTTATAAACTTCTGGAAGAAGCTCCAAATTAAAGACAAAAATAAAGACGGTGGACTGTCAGATTCAAATATTTAAGCAAGCTCCTCTCTTCAGTTCCATTTGGCTAAATTGCTCCAGATGGATGTATGTTCTCAAGCCATTTGTCTCTCGGATCCTTTTAAGTCCATGAAGTAATTGCGAGCACTCCAGAGGAAATCCCTGTTATTCTAAGCAGATAGGATCACGGATGTTGCATCTTTCCTTTTGCTCTCAAAAACCATGAGAAGGAAAAGCGTTTCAGTGACGCTGACCGAGACAAAACCTTACAGTGCGAGTGGGAGGTACCAGTATGAAGGCCAACTGTAGGCCCTCAGGGTATGGTAGACTAAAACTACTCAGAAAGAGTTTTTATTTGTGCAGCACATAAACTGAGGATTCAAAAACATGAGAAGTTTATAATCATGAGTTTAGTTAGGCTTTGAAACACCCCTGATCTTAATGTTTCCCGATATATTAAGCCCTGTTTTAATATTTGGTACAGACATCCAGAGGTTATATTTCTTGTAGGTCTTTAAACACTGTAGCAGAGATTTGGGCCCACTCTTCCATTCAGATCCTCTCCAGGGGCTTCACGTAAAGCGTGTGTACGCACAAAAAAAATTGTGCGGCGCCATCTTTTAACACACAAGTAAATCTACGCAAACTTTTTACTTGCCGTGAAAACGTGATACGGAGAGAAAGTACATTAAACACCTTGTTTTAGACCTCCTTTATTAGCAAACATATAAAATAAAACAGTAACAGAAACATCAAAGCTGGAATAGACTGGAAACAGGAAGAGATTAAGTATTAAAGACAGGATGTAATATGGAGAAGCTGGAACATCTAAACTCTAGATGATGTTTTCCTCTGCTGGAGAGGGGACTGCACGTTCCACCGCCTCGGCCCCGGAGCCCTGAAAGACAACGAACGGCAACTCTTCACAGGACTCACAATGGAGCATTAAAAACGGTGATTCATTCACCTTTAATAAATGAAATAAATCATTAAAGTCGTTTTATAGACTGAATGAAGAGAGATGACAACAGTATACTTGTGTCTGAGAAAACCACCTTCGTCATCAACATATTTTTAAAAAAATTAAATAAAGGATCTGAAAAACAGCGTTCATAGAAAAAAAGAAGTATTTGCATTATAGTATATTGGTCTGAAAGTGAGTGTTGTGTACCTTCATGCTCCTCTGAGTACAGTTTTATCATCAGCTTCAGTGCTCAACCTTTTGAACTTTTGCGTTGTTCAAACACGTTTTTCCCACAATACGATTATAGTACCAACAACTGAGAAGAATTATTTTCTTCAGCCCCAAAGCGTGATGGAAAATAAGTCATGCTTGACCACAACAGTTTTTTTATTTTTTGCCAGAAAAAGTTTGATCTCATGTGAGCAGCTGTGAGCCTCAACTGTGTTTGGAGACTTGATTTTGAAGCAGGAGCATCTTTCTTTCTCAACACCATGCTGCAAATCCCTGAATTAAAACAATTCTGCTAAGCCAAGTGTGTCAAAATGACTTCTAGTGGATCACTTTGTCATAGAATGAGCTTGGATCTTTTTTTTTTCTTTAACATTGTATCCATTCAAATTTTTGTCTTAACAGTTTGATCTGAAACATTCAAGTACGAGGAAAAAGGCAGGAACAGAAGAAATCTGAGGGGGCAAATATTTTTGTTCGGGGTACCTGAGAGAAACCCTGGGAAAATCTCTGTGTACGGGGTTTAGAGGGTAAAGTTAGACTTACGTCTGTTCATTTGGTCTCACATGCAGAATGCTGGACTCTTCACTAGAACCTGGAAGGACAGAACAAACAGCTTACTACCACAAACTGGGACATGTGGAACCCTGGGGGGGACAGAGTGCCCTTCTAAAACATAGAAAGTCTTATTTAGAGAGGCACATTTTAAAAAAAAACGGGGAAAATCTTACTTGTTCCTTGGTCACTGAAGATTGCACTGAGTCCTTCGTTAAAAGTGAGGCTGGCGCTGAAACCTGTGGGAGATGCAAATATTCAGCTCCCATGTTTCCACAAAGAACAGTACTAAAAGGTTAACCCTTCAATGTAAAAGTTGAACATTTGAACCGACGCACAAACGACTGAGGTGAAAGGAGGAAGGACTCTTACTTTTTGGGGTGCTGAAGGCTCTGTTGCCGACACCTCCTTTAATTATCGCTGTAGGAAAACATCAAGCAAAAAAAAAAAGTAATGTTTCCCCAATTGTAGAAAGAAGCCGATGTGATCGTGAAGGACGGTTCTCACCTGTTCTTCTCAGAGTCAGAGACTTAGACTGACTCTGCTCCTCCTGCCTGGATGATCCTGCTCGCCTGATAGAGAACGACAAACACAGTCGCATACTGTTCCCTTAAAATTTCCTGCCTGCGTGCGGACCTACGGGTGGATTCTGTTGGCCGTATATCTGTGCTGCCTCAGGGTGAGATCTAGAACAGTAGAAGCTACCTGTCAGTCAGGGTCAGTCTGGACGAGGCGGTGCTTGGACGAGGCGGCTGTGGTGTGGCGAAGTTAAAGGGCAGGAGGGCTCTCTTGGCGGGAGACCTCGGATCCGAACTCTGAGGAGTAGAGGAGAGAGCGATGACGCCTTCAGCGTCAGTCAGAAACTCACAGCGTTTTGGAACTTGGTAAGACATTCTATGGCGATCATCTGGATGTTAAACTAGGGTAAATGAAAGAGTTTGCTGTGACGTTTGTTCTCTGCTCGATAACCTTTGCAGTGGCCGTCTGGGCGCCAGGCGTCAAGCTGCAGTTTTCCATCTGCTCCTCCATCTCTCTTTCCTTTTCGGCCGTCTTCAGAGCAAACTCCACTTCCGCTGCCAGCTGCTCGTCTCCAGCGAAAAACTCCTTCACCTCGTTACGGTAGTCCTGCATCGTCACCTGATGGAGAACGTCGAACGCAATTGATGAATAAAACTGCACTTAGATTTTTTTTTTTTTTTTTTGTGGAGCTTAGTTTGAAATTCTTCTTTAGATGAGTGACAAAAAAAAATATGAAACGAGTACAAAACCTGTACCTTAAGGTAGCCCATGAGGTCTTTGAGGACAGGGGATCGTTTCTGCTCCAGAAGGTTCTTTAAGCTGATGATCAGAGGAACTGTGTTTTCTATGAAGGCCTTCTTCTGAACCTGTGGACAACAGCAGCGGAGCGACGCTTTCAGTCTCTGCACAGCTGGAATTTGTAGCAGCAGAAAGTTGCAAAGTTCTGATGGGAAGGGCTCCTACCTGCGACACCACCTTCTTCTGCACCACCTGCAGGACGGCTTTCGTCATGGTGGCCATGTTCTCCTCCTCCGGCTCCTCACTCCCAGCACCCCCTGCTGGCGCTGAAAATGACTGCAGCTTCAATTCTTTGAGACTCAACACGTTGAAGGTCTCTGACAAAATCTCAGCACCGTCTGCATCCAGAGGCAGCTCCTCGTCTGCAAAGCATGCTGGGACAGAAACAAAAGAGGAAAGCTATTACAAAAAGGTCCAATTCTCACGTCTGATCCAAACTCCAGGCTATAATTTGTGAGGTCGGTGAGTGGCCGTGTGGCTACCTAAGACGGTCTGGTTGATCTTGATGGTGGTGTTAAAGCGCTGGGCGTCTGTGAAGTGTTCCAACAGGAAGCGATAGATGCGAAAGCGCTTCTCACGGTGCTGAGCGCCCTTCAGGGAGAACAAGACCTTTTCTCTTCACAAAAGAAAAAATAAAAATAAAAATAAAACTATTAAACGCATCAAATAAAGATGGGCTTTCAGTGTGTGAGCAGAGATAAAGCAGGTCAGGTCAGCAATGATTACTATAAGAGAAGTCTGCTGGTGACCAGAAGGTTTTCAGACTGAAACCAATTTGCACCAAACCTAGTAGGAGTCACATGTCGGATGACCGACGATGCCATGTGGTCAACAGTTACTTATTTTTGGAAAGCTGCATCTCAGACCCTCAACATGATCTAATGTCAGTTGACAGATAAGTTTGTGCCACCAGGAACATTAATCAGAATTAACTTTTATATGTGCGACATTCACTGAAACACGTCCCATTTCAACTGAACTCAAAAAACGTTTGACGAGTTCATATAAAAGGTTCTCGCCAGTTTGTATGAAAGGGCTTCAATATGGAAGCTATTCATTAGCTTATATGAAAGCTTCTCACTAGTGTACAAGCCTCGCCAGTCAAATCTGTTTTTCTGTGTATTGCATATTCAGACAACATTATGATGCAAATGGTTAAAACAAGATTAATTTTGTGTTAATGACTAAATTGGCTTTAGATTTAATTGACTAAAATTTTACTGTAGTCAACTAAGACTAGACTACAACAATTCTGATGAAAAAATTATGACTAAAATTAAATTACATTTAAGTCAGAAGGCTAAGACTAGCTAAATTTTCTTTTTTTTCAGAAATGCAAGTAAAACCCTTATTTTCCATCTCTAACACACACAGTGTGACATCACCTCTGCTACAACAATAAATTAATGACAAAGCACAACCAAACGTCAAGGGCAAAAAAATAAATAAAATTGTTGTCAGTGCTCTCCCTACACATTCTTATTGGACAGCAATATCAGCTAAAATTGGTATTTTTAAACTTTACCAAAAGCTGCAGATTTATGATGTTGCATCTTTAATCAGGTACCTTTCACTCTGAGGGAACTTATTGTACGACGTGTGTTTGTTGTACGAGTTAAACTGGAAGATGCACTCGATGAAGTGCTGGCTGAACATCTCAGGGTTCTTCTTGAGCAGCCGATGAAGCAGGCAGTATTCACACAGACTGCAACAGGGGAGAAGCAGACATGACGTCGGCTGCGTTTTTTTACATACAACACTCCTTTGCTTTGTTGTCAAAGACAAACTCCAGTGGACTTCCTTTGGTAATTTACCTGGCAATGGCAGGAACTGGATCAACCAGGGCCATCATAAAGCGGAAGAAGAGAGAGCCTTTCCATTTCACAAACTCCTCCTGGGAACAGAGTCAGGACGGAGGGTCAGACCCACAGCTGGAAGGCCGTGGCAGCGGCAGTCGCTCACACTTACCTGGAGCAGGTTGGTCAGCATGATGAGCGTCTGCTCCCTGATGACGGCTTCGTCGTCTCGGAGGCAGGCCGAGATGTTGGGGATGTAGTGATCCACGATGTTGGTGTAGCGAACACACAGGTCGCACATTATCACCACAATGTTGTTGCGCACCGCAACCTCTGTGCCGACCTCCAGCTCTCTGGCAAACACCGGCAGGTATTTCTGGACCAGTTCTTCGTGTTGCAGACACAGCTTCCCTGATGCCACATAGAGAGGACGGAGTGATTAAAACAGGCTTGACAGAACGTGTGAGAGATCGAGCAGTAGCAGAAGCTCACCTAATGTGATCACGCCGTGGGCTTTGATCCTGGTGGGCAGAGAGTTTTCTCTGAACTGAGACAGAGGCAGTGATGCTGGCAGCTCCTCCTGACAGGCTGTTGGTCACCAGCAGCAGAAAACAGAATGGGTCAGTCAGGAGCAGATGTTTTTCTTACAACACTGTTCTCAGACCATAAAATAAAGGCAAAAACAAACAAACAAACAAAAGATTTTCTTTGGATATCTACAAAGAAGTTAGCTAAATAAATATTGGTTATATTTAGTGGTGCACAGATTGCAGTTTTCTGGCCGATCGCCGATTACCGATATTTTTAAAAGCTTAACCTGCTGATTCCGATTTTAGCTGATACCAATCTTTTTGGTCTGAAATGTTGCTCAATATAGCAATAAAGTTTTTGAGTTGGCAACAGTGGGGTCACTATTGTTAATTGTAAATGTGCAGACAGAACTTAGTGGGCTGGTCTGTCAGTCAAACCTTTCTCACCAGAGAGCCAAAGAGGACAGAAGTTGGTTCTTAGACCTTTGCCAAGCTAGATAAGACCAGTGGATAAGATCGGCTTCACATGTAAAAACCGGCCGATCACTGATCTCCCAAAATTAAGGAAATCTGCACCAATAAATCGACTGGCCGATAAATCGGTGCACCCCTAGTGATATTGCCCAGCTTTGTCGTTTTTCGGCTGCAAACAGTTGCCTCTCTTTTGAGGAGTGTAGGCAAAATTGGCTCATGGAGTTAACAGGTCAGCCATGATCCGCTGACGTCTCAGTGGGATACAGAATGCTTTCGTACCCGCCAGCTTCTCGGAATGTGACGTCAGGACAGATTCCACCAGCAGCACCGTCCTCTTGCCAACCTTTGCTGGACAGTGAAGCGAGGCCACGCCCAGAGTGTGGAGGTGCTTTATCTGGAACACAGAACATCTGCAATCAGAGGAGCAACGTCCCAACGAGGCACATAGACCACTGAAGAACAGCTGCTCTTTCTTCTAAAGAGTTAAACTACTAATAAGAAATGTACTTAAATAATTTGTGCCTCAGAGCCATGGGACCTGAAATCTTTCATTTATGTCGGCACTCTTCAAAATAGAGATTTCTGTCACAATTACAGCAGTGATGATTTTCTCATGATCATGTAGATAACTTCTAATGTCACATTATGGATTTTACTATAAACAACGATGAAGTGTGTATTCTCGCTGACTGTAACAGCTTTGGTCCTGACAGGTAATTGTTAACTTCCGCTCTGAGGGGGGTGGTGAGGACTGAAGGGGTCTCACCATCAGATCCTCGTTGAGGTTCTGGGTTCCGTTCTCACTGAGGAGGACGCTGGCTAAATGAGTCTCACAGATGGACACCAGCTCACCACAGTGTTGGTTCAGGAAAGCCTGGTGAAAAAGAAGGAAATCAACCATCAATCAGATTCTTCATTTTTCCTGAATTGATGAAAGATAATAAAATAAATTATTTTTTTATTATTTTCTTAATGCCACAGTATACGACCTTTACAAAAAAGCCATGATCTTTTTTTTAAACACATATTTGTTAATATCCTTAAGTCATGACAGTGTAAGACGTTTAATCTGAAAAGAAGAAAAAAAAAAATCGTCACGCTCCTCTTGATTCTCCCAGTGCTAACCGCAGAAATACACCACTTAATCAGAAACAACCAATAAGAGCCAGGAGGAGGGTTTTAACGCTGCCAATCACTCTAGTGCTACCCCCGCTTTCTTCTATGCTAACTGCTAGTGCTACTTAGTATATTTGGTTAGCATAGCCACTGATGACAGCAGATAAATAAAAAGTTCTTTGTCCGCCATTAGCACATTCAGCAAAAGACCCTCCCCCTCGCTCTGATTGGTTGATTTGGACTGTGAGGGGTGCCTCTCTTTGGATGGCAACAGCAGTCAGTGATGGAGCTCGATTTTTTCACAGATCATATTATTATGTCTGTGACAACATGGCGACAGGTTGAACAAATATTAAAACACATTTTTGTGAAAGGTACATACTGCAGCTTTAAGCTGTCAGAGTTTAGGAATCAAGGGAGTGAAATTCAGTGTTCTGCTGCGTCACTTGTAAATGGTCTGGATTTTTATAGCACTGTATCAAGTCCAGAGGACCCCAAAGAGTTTCACACTACATTCAGACCATCAATCAATCAATCAATCAATCATTCACTCATTCACATGCTAATGGTGGCAAGTTACTGGATTGTAGCCACAGCTGATTGAAGTACCACCGGGACGTCTGATCATCACGGGTGAAGCGTCTTACCCAAAAACACAACAATGGAGAAGCCTTCTTGTTATTTACTATTGTTTAAATATATTTAAGGAATTGGAATTTTATTTATTGCTCTATGAATGAGGCAGTCAGATAATTAGGAGCAAATCATCAATTTCGCTAAACTATAAACTAAAAGTTTTAGTTTATAAACTATGTATATAAATGTAGCTTTGAGTTCTGAGCATGTTTAAGTTAAAAGTAAAATAAGCCAGTTCCTAATCACGCAATTCTGAAGCGCTGTAGTGATTTACAAAGACAGAAATTAAGAGTCTAAACATTTTTATACGAAAGAGCAGTAAATGTTTCTGATTTTCCAACCTGTGTGAGTTTGATGTCTTCACTACAGCCAAGTTGGTAAAGCGTCTGCATGGCTGCACTGATCACCTCCAGAGACAGACTGAAAGTCTTGAGCCACGACATCAGATCAGCTAGTCGGAGAGGACAGAGCGAAGGAGAGACATTAGGACGGCTGAAGGGGCCTCCAGGACAGATTCACGTCCAGCTCCTCACCAGCTATCCTGGCCTTGGTGTCCTCGTTTAAATGAGCAGCAATGTCTCCGACAACAGAAAGGATGTGACAGCAGTTAGTCACGTCCACATCATGTGATCTATGAAAAAAGAACAAAGTCAACATTAAAATATAAAATGCAGGGTTTCCCCAGTGTATTATAAGCCTGGCGGGTCACCAGGCTTTACCTGTGCCCCCACCAGGCTAAGCATTGGTTATTTATTTCAGACTTTTTAAAATGTCTGCATTTTTATTTTTTACAGACTTTATAGTTGGTGTTCAGGTATTATTATTCCAAACCTTCCAATAACACATAATTACAAGTGATATTTTAACATTTTCTGTCAACTTAAAAAAAATATTTTAACCCAAAAATCCAACAAGCCGCTGGATGAATGACTGCTCTAGCGCCACCAGGCTTAGCGAGTTTTCTGGGGGAAACCTTATGAATGTACAGGGATTTCATGTTCACACTGTAAATAAAAGCCGATGTCCTCACCTGACCATGCTGTCCCAGGCCTCCAGGATCTTGCTGCATGGTATTGTGGACACTGAGGGGACAACCTTGGAGAGCAGCAGCCAGGCCCCTGCAGCGTGCTCCGTTTCCGTGTGGGAGATCAGGTTAGAGATGAATCCTGGGGTGAACTTGTTCTGTTTGGACCAGATGGTGAAGGCCCTGCTGAAGTACCGGCTGTGGAGGGAAAATGTCGTCTGTGACTTCAACAACCAAACGCCTTTATCTCATTATTGTAAATGACTTACTCTTCTACTTCTGGGCATTAAAACACAAACAACTACACATGTAACGCACATTCAAACATTCACGTTTAACATTTCTCCCAGCTTTTATAGAGGCGGCCCATGTTTGCTAACCATTGACGAGTCAAGTATGTGGAAAACATTAATAAGCCATATATTGTTTATCTGAGGCCTGTTAGGAAGCAGTTCATTTTTAATAATTTTAGGAATCTGATTAATCTAAACTCTGAATGCACCAAACATTTGTCTGATATAATAAAAATCTACCAAATTCAAATTTCTCTCCAAACTGGCAGACTGCTCAGCTGACTGACGATGAGCTCAATTTGCTCGTCTCTGCAGGAGTTCAGAAAAGAGATAAATAAGGTTTGTGAGGAACAACATGCTGACCTGAGGTTCCGACACTCGTTACACAGCAGGTCAAGCAGGTCCCAGGTCAGCCTCTCGCTGTTGTCCAGGTGCCGCCTCTCAGAGTGGGGCTTCACCTGACTGAGCAGAACCTGGTCCAGAACCTCCAAAGCCTTATCCTGGACAGAGTTCTCAGAGTCCACCACAGCTGGGACCACACCCAGCAGCCACGCCTTCTGGACTTCCATGCAACCTGGTTTAGCCTGGCGGCGACATCAAGCAGTCGTTTGGTGATTCCTAATCGTCACATTTTTTAGCTCACCTCTGAAGACAAAGACAGTGAAGAATCCAGTCTCACGGTGAGCAGTTCTCCCAGGCATTGTAAGGCCTTCTTCTTCACAGACACAGCCGGGTCTCTGCTGCGCTCCGCCAGGGTTTCTAGGTTCTCCCGGGTTGTGGGAATTACGCCGTGTTTCAGGAGACCCACCAAAGCCTGAGCAACGGACGTCAGAACAGATGGATGAAGCAGAACGAGGTGAAACACAAACAGCTGGAAAACGTGAAGCCGTGCCACGACGGTTTGATCGGAGTACCTGCAGAGCCGCTTTCCTCACGTTGGTTTTAGAGTCTCTGACGCGACGCAGGAGAAGGGCCAGGTTCTCTTTAGCTGGAGCGAAAATACAACATGACATTTGACGTTCACTTTGTCAGCGTGTAAATACGCTGACTAAACCGGGACATATGTGGAAAAAAAGCTCACCATCGCAGCTGGAGCTGTCAGCACTGCTGAGCTCCACCGTCCTGAAGGGAAGAGTTTGGTAGGTTTTCTGGGAACTAGAAGATCCTACAACACAGAGGCATCTATCAACATGCAATACTTTGGTCCACTTTTAAAAAAAATAAAAACTAGTGGATCTATCTGCTCTGTATACCCGCAGGACAAATCTGCTGAAAAATGTCAACCATCACCCAGGCCAACTTCCTCACACCCATCTATCATCTAAACCCGCTTATTTGGACATAAAAACAAAAAAATTAAGACAATAACATTCTTCTTGAAGATTTTATAGTTTAAAAGCCATCTTAGGTCTTAAAATAATCCCACGAGTAAGATTTTTAATGTTTTTTAATAATTTTTCTGTGGCTTTAACCGTTTGAGTTTGCAGCCATTTTACTTGAAAGCTGACAGACTTTGCTCTTTAAGCGGAAGACGATGGATGCACACATGGTTACATGGATTCCTATTGAACTGCAGCTGTTTTTACAATCAACATTTTAAGACCCGATCAATATAAACGCAACCCTGTTTATATTGATTGTTTAAGCAATCCAGTTTTAGAAATCCTTAACATTTTATCATGACTTTGCATTAGTTTGGAGTGGAATGCTTCACATAAATCCTCCACATGTCGTCTGCTGTGGAACTTTAAGCAATAAGCACACGGATGTAATCGCTGTCTGATCTGGTCAGTGATGCGTCTTCACAAATACAGACTTCCAGCTAACACCTTTATTAACAGTGAGCAAGTTTCCTGCTGCGAGTTATCTTTCCAGCACAACAACAAGCTCTCAGCCAGGGACGGTCAGGCTGTACCTGTGGTGAGCTCCTCTTCCAGCACCGTCTGTGTCCCAGCTAAAACAGAAAATGTAGGTATATTAATGTTGCTGTTTGCTGTAGAGATTATTATTATTTGTCCATATCGCCCAGCCCTGGAGTCTAGGTGCTTTCTCACTGGCAGAGAAGAGTGTGTGGACGGCCCGGGTGACGTTGAGCGATGGCAGCTCCAGACACTGAGCCAGGCAGGAAAGGGCGTGGCCCTGGACGGTGGGAGACTCGTCCATTCGTCGAGCGAACAACAGGTCCTGGATCAGGAACTTGTGTGACATGAACCTGGTGAGGTCCAGATCCTGACATTCCTCAGAGCTTCTCTCCGGCTGAGTCAACAAAACCATAACCACGTCCACGGAGAACAGGCGGTGCACCATCTGCAGAGAAAGCAGCACCTTGTGCAGTCAGACTGGAAAGACTCCAGTTTTAGCAACACCAGTTACAAGAAAGTTAGCCTCCAGTTCTTTCCTTCAGCATGACAGAAGACTGAAACATTTTAACATCTCGGATATTTTTGGATTGAGGTTTTCCCCAAGCCAGCAGGCTCAGCTGCCTGATCTAGGTTTTCACCTAACAGTGGTAATTCCTTATTCTGGGATGCTGCCATACAATGTTTGACCAACTAGCTCACTCAACACTGGAACCAGGAAGAAGCCGAGGAGAAATCCTTCAACTAAATATCTAAGCACAGTCTGTAGCAACTCCAGACGAGACACAATACTGAGATTTTAACATTACCTTAAGGAAAACTTCAAATATCACAATTATGCTCCATAAAAATTCTTTATTCTCCATCTTAATGTGGTTTTTCTGTCTTATGTAAAGCACAGGAACAATGGCATTGTCACACTATGAGAAGTAGGGATCTCAATGACAATGTTTTTTTATCCATCCATCTAATTCTTCAATTAATCAGTTATTCTAAACAATTACCATACTTTTTTTTATTTTTACATAAACATTTTCTTTTATGCATCCAACAAAATAAAATGTAATCACTTTCAAAGTATGAATTACATGTATGAAGTGTCACCTACAGCCTGCTTGATGTCAAACATGCAGAAAAAAAATATTAAAACATGACAGATAATGAACTGCTTTTAAAGACAAAGGAATTCCTGTAGATTTTTCACACTCAGTCGCTGCAGCTTCTCCTCTGTTTCAAAACAAGTGTCCTTGTTTATCATCTTTTAAATCCAAGTACTTCCACACTTCAGACAAATTGAGCCATTGAAAACTTTCTTTTACTGTGGTTCATTAGAGATTAGTCACTCTCCGTTCACCATATTTGTTTGGAAATCGTAACAAATACAGAAGCAGCCAATCGCACGTTTCAGATCGTCCTTCTTTGCTGTGATCTACGCATGTTTATCACGCCGTGGCTCACCTCAAATGTCCCGAGTCCGACACAAGATAAGGTTTATATGGAGCCACTAACATTACACCACACCGTGAGAACAGGTAAGAACTTTTTTTTACACTTTTACAAACTTACTCAAGTCTACGCGTCATGAGGAGGCACACAAAAAAAGTCTTTTGTTACCTTTGAATGACCAGAGAAGATGAAAAGCCACTTTATGAAGCGGGCGTAGTCCACACCGGCCATCTGAGATGTTAGCATACCCACAGCCTGGGCTCCATGGTTACGATACTCGCTTTTCTCCACCATCTACACAGCAGCACAACAGAACCGTGACTGAGTGATCAGGCAGTGATGGAAATATTTGCTGCCACTGCTAGACCTTTCTCCCACCACCATGGAAGAAATGGATTCACCTGGAAGCAGATGTGCTGCAGGAGGATTTGAAGGAAAGGTGAAGCCAGCTCTTTCAGCTCATCCACCAGATGACTGGAGTCACAAAAACAGAACAAGCATGAACAATGTAGCATGTCAAAAGACCTGGAAGCTCTATAAAGACGCCCGCTCAACAATATGTTGATGGTGTAATCTAAAAAAAAAAAAAAACACTCAATGTCACCATAAAATGTGACGTTAAGTTCATTAGGTTCAGTCATGTTTACCACTTACAAAAACTTAATCTTAAGCGTAGCTGCTTACCAAACAAAGTGGATGGCCTGGTCGCGGGTGGTGAGGACGGCCTGGTTCGGGACAAGGAGGGACGGCTTCCCACTGTGGCCTTTACTCATCATCAGGATGACGTAGAGCAGACGATGGAAAACCCTCCGCAGGGACTGAAGGATGCAGAGTTGACAATCACTACACGTATGGGGAACCAGCCATGTTTATCAGCGGAGGAAGTGAACCAAACCGTTTAGTCCACGTTGGTGACAATTCCAAATATTGAACTAAACTGAACACGCCACCTTTCCTCCCTTTGCAGTGGAGGACTGTTGTTTACGGCTCAGGCAATTTCAGGTCAAATTGGCGCATTAAATACGTCACAAGCAAATGTTAGCAACGGAGTAAAATTAAAAAAAAAAAAAAAAAAAAAAAAAAAAAAAAAAAGAATCCACGTCTCCAGGAAGCAATCGTTTCTCAAACGCCAAAAGTCCAGTTCTGGTTTTTAAACCAGTCTAGATTGACCCCTGGACACAAAAACACTGTGACTTTGTCAAAGGATGAGAACGGGTCTGTCTGGTGGGAAGCTAACTGTCCAGTCCAATTCTTTAAAAAAAAAACCACTGCTGATCAAAACCTATAGCACAGAGACAAAGTTTCAAGTATTTGCATGTTTGGTTCTGTTGGATCAGAACCAGGTGGTTTCCGTTTTAAAGTTCTATTATTTACACCCTGGTTCTGATCCAGTCGTGTGCAGCATGTGTTCATCTGTGAAATAACTTGGATCCTACCTCTTTCTGCTCTCCGTGTCTCGGTGAGCAGAGCAGCTTCAGGCCGTGGAAGGCCATCTCCGGGACACTCTGGAGCTCACCCAGATCCCTGTGAAGAAATGATAACCGGTTTCGCTTTCATCTCCAGGACCGATGGACCTTTCTTCAATGTGGCAGCGGCAGAAAGAAAACTCACCGTGGAACAGCAAAGGTTAGCTCCCTCAACACAGGTTCCAAGTAAAGCAACTTGGTGAGGATCTGTGGAGAAGAAAAGAATGTTCTACATGCTCACAGGCTGACAGGGTGCAGCGTGGCACAGGGCGTGTATGTGTGTGTGTGGGGAGGGGGCTTACCTGCGTGCAGTTGCTGGCCATCTGTGGTCTGTCTTTAAGTGAGAACGTTTGCAGGAGACGGAGGAGACTTTGAACCAAGACAGCAATAGCATCTCTGATCTTCGTCAGCTCCTGGCCAGAAAAATGCAGCTCATCTTCCTCTTCTTCCTCCTCCATTTCCATCTGAAAGCAGGAAAAAAAAAAAGAAAAAAGAATGCAATGTGGTGCCTTGTATCTCTGGGAGTCTGCGCTATTAAATCTGAATCTGAAAGCTTGAGAGAAGGACAGTAAAGCATGTCTTTGTAAAACCATCTCCCAAAGGTTTAACAGATGCTCCACTGAACCTGCGTGTGTTTGGAGCGACATGCTGCAATAATCCAGTGGACTGAGCAGATCTAGATGATCTGTTGGGCTGCGACTGATTTATGATTTGGTGCTGCACCTCTGGAGCGTCTCTCCGCTGCGGTTTGGAGCGTTTGCTGTCAGCCTGGGAGCTTTTCAGGCCGTCCTTCTTGCGCTTCCTCCCAGAGTCCTGGGGCCAGCAGTGGAAGGTCAGGTCAAGACACGTGTCCAACAAAACCTCATGGAAAACCTTGTTGGCGATGCTTCCTGGAAGAAACGGATATTTATAAAGTAAAGAAAATGTAGATTTTAGCTAAGAGTAGAGTTGGAGGTCAGTGTACCCTAACCCCTAAACATGGTGGGTGAGAGCAGCAACCATAGTCAAATATTTGCTAGGGGCCAGAATAGGAACCTGAAACTGCTGGCTAAGGATAAGTGTAAATACAGTAAAGATTGTTATTCACCCTGGCAGTAATGACACCCGGTTATGCCAATCCGAGGTCACTAAAGTTAGTGTTGCTTCTGTGTGGAACTTTGACAAAACAAAGTCGGACTCAGTAGTTTTCTCTGGTTCCGCAGCCTGATTGGACCAGTGACGACATGTTTAACTGCAGAGTCGCAGTCCGACATGCATCTCTGCAGCATGTCGGACTGCGTACAGTTACCAACCCATTACCCTGTTAAGACAGTTTCTTGCCCACAGCCAATATCTAATGGGTTAATGATTAACCCAGGGTTTCCCCCAGAATATTATAAGCCTGGCAGGCCACCAGGCTTTACTTGTGCCTCCACCAGGCTAAGCCCTGCTTATTTATTTAAGTCTGTTTAAAATGTTTGCATTTTTTTAAGACTTTATAGTTGGTGTTCAGATATTAATCTTCCAATCTTTCAATAAGAGATAATTATCAAGTGATGTTTTAAAATTTCTTGTCAACTTTAAATATTTTCTAACTCAAAAACTGATTTTTTTTTTCTTAGCAACATGTCGAACAGAACTAATTTTTAGTCCACCACTGCAACCCAGCTCTGTTACGATGGTGGACCAATAGGTAAGTCATTGTTTCCACAGTGATGGGACAATAAGTGTCTCAATTCTGTATCATTAGTTCAGTGGACATTTTAGGAGGAAAAACTGAAGACATTCCCTCAGTGATCGATGTCTGGCTGACAGGTGTGCCTCCCTGTAGTGAGTTCAATCTGTACCAGAACCCAATAGAACCCACAGGACAGAGATTCACATCCAGTGTCACCATAACTTCCTCTATGGAGTGCAGTTTGTACAGATTTACTAAAACAGTAGCTACAAAAACATTGCAGTTGATTTTTATTTATATCAAAACCATTCGTTCTTTTTCTGTGACTCTATCGCAGCTAAAGAGTTGTTGTATCAGACTGATTTTCTAAAAATAGTCTGATAAATCATATAGCTTACACATTTTGAGATCAAAGACAAAACAAGCAGGTTGCAAATTCAAATTCTGGCATTTCAGAAGCTCTAACAAATAGTTTCCAGATACACTCACCTGGGATTCCCAGCAGCAGCAGGTAGACAGAAGCTGCATACAGTCCGCAAAACCTCTGCTGAACGTTGGCCCCTTTGGTCTTTGCTGCCAGGACGAAGGAGGACAGAACAGCCACCAGAGTCTTCACCGACACCTTGTTTTCTCCGAAGATCACCCAGACACCCTGCAGCTTTGGAAACAAGCAGGGCTGGAGGATCAGCATACTGATTTTTGCAGGAAGCAAAAACAAGCTCCAGAGCATTCCCCAGATTTACATTACACTCAGTAATCAGAGTGAACTGTTAGGAAAGTGGTATGAGAGCTGACCTGTGATGCTCCGTCCCTGTCTGCAGGCTGCTGCTGATCTGCAGCATGTTCCAGCAGACAGTGGATTAGGCTTCTGAAGGACTTCTCTCCACCGGCGCACACTTCGTCCTCTATGATGTGATCCAGCGGTTTCCTCTCCATGAACTCCAAGTCCCACACGGCATCCACCCAGTCTAGAAATCACAATGCAAGTCAGACACTTGCTATGTATTGATTACTGCTAGAGAAACTAAGTTTGGGAACCATCTCAAACTTTCCTGTAAAAATGTAAACAGGCACCAGTCCCACTCCCAGGAGCCATCTTGAACCGGTCCAATGTTTAGAAAAATTTATACGAGAGGTGAGTCAATGTAGCAACCAAGTCGGTTCAAGGTTTCCCCCAGCTAAGCCCGGTGTTTGGGTGCTAGGTCAGTCATTCATGCAGCGGCCCATCGTGTTTTTGAGTTAAAAAATGTTTAAAGTTGACAGGAAATTTGTAAATATCACTTGATAATTCTGTCTTATTATGTATTATTAATTGCATTCTGAACCACACTATGTTTATTGATCTGAAATGGTTGAAGTCTACAGAAGATGAATGTGATCAGAATTTTAAAAAAATATCAACATTGAAAAATTCTACTGAGTAATAAGAAATGATAAGAATCATCTTCTACTGAAGCACTTGTCTCCTAAACAGGGAATAAATGCCACATTCTAAGATGAGACTTTTTTTGCTCCATCACATTTATTGTAAATGACAAGAGAAAATTAGACAAAACCAAGAAAATATTCTTGGATTCAGGTAACAGTGTAGGTGAAAATTTGATTCAAATGGACTACAGTAACACGATGATAATGCTCATTTATTACTCTCCACAAAACAGAAGAGGAAGATACTTAGGTAACTGTTTGTTCAAGGATAACTTTTTGTTAAGTGTGTATATTTACGAATAAGTTCGACATGTATTTAAAAGTTTAAAACTATAGTCTGTTTTACCGGAAGACCTGAAAATGACTGAGCGGATTGGAACGTTTTAAACTGAAGACATGTTTTTGTTTAGCACGTTTACGTCATTTTATGGTAATAATTCGGCACTTGTTGCGCTAAAGTCATTAATAAGCCTTCTTTTGTCGTCTTTAAAACTAGCTTTAATTTGGAGTTTAAGAATATTGGACTATTTTCCATTATTTCTACATAAACGACACAAGTAGTCTTTTATGTAGACTATTTACATTGCTTTTATTTCCTTCCACAAATCTGTATTTTTACACATTTTATTCACATGCATGTTTTTGTGCTACATCATTTTATATATTTGCGCTAAAATAAAACTGCCTCGCAGCCCCCTGAGAAACAGAAAATGCATTTGTTGGCTTTTTCGTTTGTTTTTTAATAAATCTGATCTCGTCGACCCCGGTGTCAGAATCTGACAGTTTTGCCATCCTGACCGAACCCGGGAAACTGCGACAAGAGCCGCAGCCAAATGAACCGGTAAGAAGCCAAATATCCCGACATTCTCCTAAGCTCTCATAATGAATACAATAAAATAATTTAGTGTTACCTTGTGGAACTTGGTTCAGGTTCAGAAATTGCAGCGTAGCGATCAAATCCATCTTGTTTATTTTAAAATCATCCCGCCCGGAAGCGCGAGCGCTGCGTTTCTTCCTTTATCCGGTTCATTCTTTAAAGTCACAGCGCCATCTGTTGCTCAGGAGCGCCTTGCCTTGGACGAGTAGCTCAAACCATTTTCAGAAGGCTGGGCCGCCTCTGCATGGTAAAGTTTTCCAAGTACCACCGAATTGACAAACATTTAAAAGAACTTGTTTCTACCAAACTCAGAAATAGTGACAGAAATCCAAGAAATCGACTGAAATCAAGTATTTTTGCTGCTCTGTGCAAATTGAGATCAGCTTCTTTAATATTGACTGATAGAGAAAACAAAAAGGTTTCTCATTATCAAAGTATTGCATGTATGATTAAGCAAAGAGACCTTTATCCTATTGTTACAAAACTGCTGACGATGGATGTTGCAGTTTTAAATTTCTGTTTCAAGTATCACACCGCTGGAGCCATAATCTGGAAGTGAAAGAACATAATTGCATCGTTGTAACATTTCAGACAGAGTAGCCAAAAGTTTATGAATAGCATCAAAAACTTCAATATTATTTCACCAAAAAACCTCAAAAAACATAAAGAACTTTTTTTTTATTAACAACTGAATGTGCTAAAACACTTAAAAAGCGAGTGAGAGACAAGCACAATTACAAACATTCATTCTGTAAAAACAATTACATGATTACTTTGAAAAACAATCCTATGGTCTCTGTTTAAAAGCAGAAAATGAAATAAAGTTTCAATATGTTGTTTAGAAGTAGAGTCAGAGTTGATGACTGTCATAGTTACAATCAGAAAGACACTGAGTAATCACGAAAAACCAACTCAACAAAAAACAAACAACAAATCAGTGCAAGTATGTGAAGTCAGTTTGGTCCAGAGTTCGTTTGCATACACTCATCATTCTGTGTTTGTGAGAAAACCTCCATGCAAAGCTCGTCTGTCCACACCCACAAACATATTCAAATGACAATTGTTGACATGGTTCAAGCTCAGAACAGAACAGGTTGAGGACATTGGTTTGTTGAGTGTAAGAACTGCATGTTGCAGAGTGATATTTCATCCTTATGGTTGCTGTTTCCATTGAATTATTCGTTTACTTCCATTTCAATATGTGATTGGAAGATATTGGGGTTAGACCAGCTCTGTGGGATTCTATGACATCTCTTCAAAGTTAGCTTGACCGAGAGACAGAGGAGGGACACAGAATCATGATATCCATAACAGCGATCAAATACAGTCATTTAACCACCATTATTTGGCATATCAGACTCCCATTATATGTTTCTCTCATTCGTGAGTTGAGGTCCTCAGGCTGTTTTCTTGGGGAGCTGTTCCAGGCCCAGTTCCCCAGCAGCAGACTCAGAGCACAAAGAACGAGGTCTTACAAACACAACGCAGTGAAAAAAATCAGGAAAAGGTTCTAAAATTGAAGACTTTTTTTATTATTCTATCACTGATGAAGCCTGTTCAGAAACAGATTACGTACAAAGTGCTATAGATTTATTCAGACACAAACTATCAGCAGTGCAATTAAATATATTATCGGCATGTTGTGACAGACATATTGGATTTCTAAGTCGGGATTGATGGCAATTAATTGATTTAAATGTCCTACATAGAAGTCAGGGTTTCTCCAGTTGATGTTTCCAACCTGGTCCATTATAAGTAGGGCTGTAGCAATACACTAATCTCATGATACGATGCGATACAATATTCTGCTCACAACACGATATATATCATGATATTCAGTAAATGGTACGATTCAATACATTTTTGCAATTTTCTGAAAGATTTTAGAGGGCCAGGGTGATTTTGCTGACATTTTGTGATTGTTCCATAGTCTTGGATTGAATTAATTGAACTGATCGTGTAATACTGGTGAAATAAATGTTGTTTTTGTTATACATTTGTTTTGTTTAAATGTTAATTGGTTGGCTTTGTGTATTTGCCACCCAAATACAGAAAAGGAACATATTTTGTCTTATTCACTTATACTAGATAATGCAATTTAATTGTAACAGGTTGTTTGGTTACATGTCATTTTTAATGTACATGTGCAAGTGGGAACACAAGGGATTTGAGTAGGATTTAACGTATTGATACTCACAGATGGAAAATCAATACTTTACGAGGAAAAAAAGAATATTGATAAATATCGCAGAATCGATAAAATCACCCAGCCCTAATTGTAAGGTCGTACTTCCATGGACAAAATGCAACAAAGCAATAAACAGCAGCCACCAAAACACCGCAGTACGTCTTAAACATCCGAGTATAAAGTCCTCCCTCCTGGGTCCTGCCAGGTCACACACGGCCTGGGTCTGTGAGCAATCCTGGTTACATCCAGTTCAGGTTTACCATAGTACCACTTGTTGAGCAGCTGGTCCATCTGCTCCTGCCTCGTCACCCCATGAAGTCTCTCCTCTTCTTCCTCCCACCTCTCGCTGACATTCGATATGAAGGGCGGATGTGGGAGATGAAGTATCGAGTCCTCCGTCATGTCCTCGAAGAACTGCACCACACATTTCCGGGCGAAGTCACGCGCGTGCAGAACACAGGTTTCGTCAAAAAGCTTCTGCTCCACGTCCAGGTAGTTGCTCCAGTACCGTGTCTGTAAGAAGGCGGCGTGGTCTTCAAAACAGGGTTTGATAAGGCGTCCCATCGCTCCCAGTATGATCAGGAACAGGAGGATGGACCAGCCAACTGCCTACAGATGTTGTGGAAAGCAAGCGACACAAAACCATCGTCAACATGGATGTAGATGGACAAACCTGCTCCACTCTCAGTTTCTCTAAAGGCTTTGGAAGCTCTTGCGAATCATTATCTCTGCCGTATTCTCGTTAATGACAGGATTGATACCAGATTTTACTTCACTGAATCACCTGACCTACAGAGTTGTGAAAGAGTACCTTCCAGATTTATTCTGTTTGCTTGTTTTGTCCCGTTAAAATGTGTCAGATCATCAAACAAATACAAAATCCTTTAACTGCCACACAAGCTCATATGGATGTTGGTGTCATCATGTCAGTTAAGGGGTTAGATGATCATTTTATCTATTTTATTTATTAAATACAGACTTTGGAAGAACTATTTCCAAAGTTGAGATCAGTTTCTCAACTGATCTTGAATTTCTTCACATATGGGAATCATATATTGGTTTTTTTCAGATCTGTCAACCTACTTCATGCCATCAGAAATGTTCAGTTAAGGGAATTTCTTGATTGTACAAGTCGGGCAGTACTTGTGGAATCAAGAAAAACTCAAGTAGCTAGGCATGAGCTTCCAAAATATGTGGTTAATCAAAGCTGTGACGAGGGTAATCTCCTTATCACATAGGTCAGGTGAGGTTGGACAGAATTTTTTTTTTTCCTTAGCTGAAATCATCTCTTAAAACCATATATCCATCCATTGTCTATACCCAGCTGTCCTTGAAGGAACGTGGGAGGACTGATCACTGTCCACCCTAGACAGGTCACCAGTCCATCACACGGCAACACAGTCACAGGACAAACAACTGTGCACACACTCACATGAGGTGACAACTCAGAGAAGAGATCAATTAATCTAACAATCATATTTTTGGACTGTCGGTGGGAGGAAACCAGAGTGAACCTGAATATGTGCTGAGAGAACATGCAACCTGTATGCAGAAAGAGCCGAGGCTGGGATTCAAACCCAGAACCTTCTGCAAGGCAACAGTGCAACCCATAGTGAAGCTAATCATTTACAACCAGCGTTTTCCTTTCACCCAGGTTATCTCTGCCTGATATTAACATTTGTTTGATGAACTGAAGCATTTAAATGGGACAACAATGAAAGAATATAACAAAATGTCAGGGGTAGCACACTTTTTCACAGCCCCGAATGCTAAACAACAAATATGTTTACAACCCGCCCAAGGCAACATCTAAATGTTGAAATAATGTGTTCAGTTTTTTAACAGAGCTCACTTGAGAATAACAGCGGACATATCGGGAGACCGCTTTACGGAACGAGCTGTTCTGGAAAATAACGTCCTCTTTGCAGGGCACCTTGGCCATGATCCTAATCACATCCAGACCTGTGTTGTTGGGCACACCTAAAGAGACATCATATAATCAGCAAAGCATCCAAATGATTGCGTAACTTGTTGGAAAAAGAGTCATTCTGCTTCATGTTTACCTGAGAAAAGGCCCGGATCGACACTCACGCTGAAAGCACAGATGAAGATCTTGCCATCCAACAAAGTGACCAGGATCCAGACCATGGGAGCCAGCAGGGCCCTCTGGAGCATGGCAGAGAACAGGTATCTGACAGAAGACATAGGACGGACATCAGGTACAGATGAACTATTCTGGAAGTTAATTCATTTGAAACCCCAACATTCAGTTTATCTAAAATGAGAGTGTTCCATTCAGACTGGACCTCCAGCAGCTTTGGACTCTGGTACTCTGGTCTCTCTTAACGCCAAACTCTGTAAACCCTGATTTCCAAATGAAATGGAAACTTTACTTCCATCTTGGAATAAATTGGACCAGGTTAAGAAGATGCAGGTCTGTAGCAGTGGTGGAGAAAGTACTCAAAAAATGTACTTAAGTAAAAGTACAAATACACAGACAAAAATGTACTCAAGTAAAAGTAAAAGTACCACATTAAAATTTTACTTAAGTAAAAGTAAAAAAGTACTGGCTTTTAAACATACTTAAGTATTAAAAGTAAAAGTACTTGCTGAACGCATTACCTAATCCCTAATACAATATCATTAAGTGAACCGATCTTATCCAATTTTAATACATCATAAATGTGCCATTTTAATGAACAATACCACAGATAAAGCATGTTTTTATTGTGTTTACTCTCTGTAACATAGTTTAGACTTACTGATTCTATGCATCATAATTTCAGGGATGGAAACATCTTGTCTCCTGTCCTAACACAGCATAAACTTCACTTTTTTGCCACTAGTGGCTTTTATTTCTAAAGAAATCTAACAGAAAGGGGATGGAAAGAAAGTGGGTGGGGAAGAACATGCAACCAAGGAGCCAGTAGCAGAGTTGTAGTCAAGACCACCTACCCAAGACCAAGTCAAGACCAGTACCCGGCGCTACGTGACACAAAAACATTAAGTTTTACCTATCAAAATTGCTTCTCAAATTGATCTAGATCCACATTTCCATAAAACACCTAGACATTAAATACTTAGAGCTGAAATAAATTTAATCAGTAAAGATCCGTCCAGAAGAATCGGATCGTTCCTGAATGTCATATCAATGCAGACTTTGGTCACAACGCTGTCCCATATTTGCACACCTCAGTCAACACCTCCACACAATAATTCAGCGCATGAGTGACAACTTTTTTTTCATCGTAGATGCAACATATGTGTCTCAGTCTGTACAGCTAGCTTTGCTAGCATCACGTCCACAGATCTTACCTTTCTTTGAGCTTTCCTTCGAAGTGACGCTAAAAGTTGGACTATGTCCCCACCGTCTGTGAAAGCAAAGTGCTGCTTATTTTACATGTCGCCATATCTTATGCTTTATGCAGCGCTATTATATTACTGACGATTAGAGGAAACCACTGCGCATGTCTGGAGCTCCGCGTGCGAGTAAAGG
>NW_006800514.1:145826-152124 GCF_000485575.1 Poecilia formosa
TCCCTCTTTTTTTTTTTTTTTGTCTTTTCTACAAAACCTTTGCAGTTAGGAAATCTTTTACTTACTTCACCACCGCAGGATTTTTGGAACGATTCCCAACCGGCCTCATCCACTCGTCCATCATAACACCCGTATGCCGATTGACTAGGACCCCCAGGAAGAAAAAGATGATGGGCGGGACCGTCATCACTCCCAGAGAGTAGAGCTTGTTGTACTGAGGCAGGCACGGGCAGTTAAAGTCAAAGCTGGTGTAGAGCTTGACGCTGACCAGAGCCAGGACGATGCAGATCCCGTTAGAGATGGACTCAGAGTTGGACTGGAAATACTGCAGGACTAACTTAAGACGCTCCATGAGTCAAACGAACTTGCCTGAAGCTTTGGGTTGGAAACAAAAATGATTTTCAGTTACAAAGCAACAAATTCACAGAGACTTTATTTGAGAAAAAAAGGCAGATTCCCTACCTGATCTAACTTTTGTGATTCAAGTAAAAAAAAAAATCCACAGATGATCCGCTCCTACAAACAACCTCGGTGTTTGTGTTGAGGTAATACACAGGGTGTGTCTTTTCAGGATGAATACACCTCAGCAGGTGACATGGACACACCCTATCCTGCTCTTAAAGCACCAAGCCATATTTTCAAATAGCCTGAAACTGGAAAACAATACATCAAGGTATCTTACAGAATGGGACTGTAATGAACTGGAGTAGGAACATTTAAACAATTATTTATTTTTTCTTTTGCCTCTTGGCAATAAAATGTCACACTGCTGAAGAGTCAATTTATCTCAATTCATTATTCAAATCCATTTTAAAAGTTGACTTGCAGCATTCACTCCTCTCAGTTGACCATGTAGCAACAGTAGACAATCATTGGGTTGTGTTATTGACTTTACTGCAACCCTCACCCCCAAATACCGGGAATGCATGGGGCGACACTGGAGAGGAAAAACTCAATTTTAACAGAACAAAACATCAATCAGAACCAGAACCTAGATCGGTAAAAGCAGCCGTCTGCCACGACTGACTGGGGTTTGAGAAGACGGACGCACAGAAGAAGCAGAGCTGCTGTAGGATTACTTTCTGTGTTAACAAAGATGTTAATAGTAGGAGAGTGAGAATGTTTAGTTGATGGGACCCAATTTCAAGGCTTCAAGTTCTGAAGTCAAATTTCTTTTAAATTATGTTTGATATTTACAGGATTTTTATAGCAACTGAAGGCGGCATAATTGCTTGATTGTGCTAGAATATGATACGGAGTCTGGAACACATAACACTTCCCCTTTAAGATGCTTTACTTTTAAATTAAAAAAAGATGCAGCAGCTTTATGGATCAGTTCATACTTATACATACTTCCCTTATACATATTATGGTAACACTTTGTTTGAAGGGGTGTGCATAAGACTGACATGACACTGTCATNAGAATCCTCAAGCTCCCAGGCCTCTGGTAGAGGACCCGAGCTCAGAGGATGAAAGAGAGACCACCCGCGGAGGGTGAGAAGGGAATTATTATATCAGTGACGTGCAGTCAGGGGAGGCAGAGCCTCACCTGCCATCATGGAAAAATAATATGTAATAATAAAACCATTTATATTGCTATTTTCACCCTGTGGTTAGTACTATAAAGTATCCATTTTTTACTTAGCTTAACCAATTCTGATTGTTTTTGTCTTCAAAATCGCTGGATTTTCGCATTTTCCCATTCAAATGCTCAGAAGCGAAGCTGGTGAGGCAGCAGTGAGCTGAGCCTCACCTGGGATTGAGCAACCTCTCGCGAACTGCACTGGCTGCCATTCTATGGAAGCATGTTCGTCCCGTCTGTACGCCGGTAATAAAATGGCTAAAAAAAATTTAACATATGGACTGATTTTCCATAATTTCGCTTATGTATATAATGTACAGTGTTTTTTTGTCACCAACTGTGTGTGTATCGTGTTTTGTGTGCGGAGGAGCGATCAGAAACGGCAGAGAACAGACTCCAGGGGAAGCAGGGAGTTCTCTTGCCTCATGGCAGGGGGCGCTCATGATCCCAGATATTGTGATTCCACAAGTGCAGAATAAGACACAGTGAGCAAGCCATGGAGCTAGCCATACAGTAAATAAGTAAAGTACAGCGATATATTTGTTTTCTCCTCTCTTCCGACGTCAACATTAAAAACTACATTTCTACAATTAAACAGTTTTCTAAAGTGGATTTTCAATTGAAGCAGGAGATAATAACTAAAGGAAGACCAACACCGGAGCTGAAAGTTTTGCTTCGAGACAGTTTGATGATTCTCAAACGGAGTAGAAAAGACATGCCGGTGATAGACTTGGCTTTGGATGAACGGATATTTTTGTACAGAATTAGCGGTGCATGGATTTCATTGATACGTAAAGGTAAGACAGCAATAAGATGTTTGTTTGTTTTTATGAAATGTGTGTTTTGTGGGCAGTTTGTATGTCTAAATAATTCAGTTAAGTAGAAGCGGTAGCTAATCCACCACAGCAATTATTTATTAATTAAACATTAAGCCTAAAACGTACTACAACAACAGACTAAATGTTCTGTTCTGTGTGTAATATTCTTGAATGTTTTTTGGTGTTGAATCCTAAAACATGAAGTGGCATTGTTGTCAGTTGCTATGGCAGCGAGTCTGTGTAGCTTGACAAATACAGATCACTTTGCTGTGGATCATAGCACGAAATCAATACCTACATTTCTAAGTTTCACTGAGTTAACGCGGCTATGGATGACATGTAAAAGGTTAGTCTTTTTGCCCTCCAGTGTTGTATGCCTGCGCGAAATTTCCGTACGTCCAATAACATGCATGGTGTCTAAGTCATAAGTCAGTGCCTCACCAGCAATGAACCTCACCGCACGTCACTGATATATATATATATATATATATATAGATAGATATATACCTATATATGGGGTACACCTTGCTAGTACCAGTTTGTAGGGGTGTAGTGATAGTAGTGATATAATAATCTCACAATACGATACAATATACAATATTCTGATCACGGTACTATATAAAAAAGAAAAAAATCCCTTCTCACCCTCCGCAGGTGATCTCTCTCTCTCTCTCTCTCTCTCATCCTCTGAGCTCGGGTCCTCTACCAGCGGCCTGGGAGCTTGAGGGTTCTGCGCAGTGTCTTGGCTTTGCCTAGAACTGCACATTGCTGGACTGACAAGTTTTAGCCACTGCTCCAGTTTGGGGGTGACTGCCCCGAGGGCCCCGATGACCACAGGCACCACTGTGGTCTTCACCTTCCAGGCCTTCTCCAGTTCCTCTCTGAGGCCCTGGTATTTCTCCACGTGCTCCTTTTTCCTGATGTTGTAATCACTTGGTATTGCTACATCCACCACAATGGCTTTATCCACCACCACAATGTCCGGTTGGTTCGCCATAACCATTTTGTCTGTCTGGATCTGGAAGTCTCACAGGATCTTAGCTCGGTCATTCTCCGTGGGGGGAACAACCATGCAATTTTCACCCACAACCACTTGTTGTGGGTGAAAATTCCAGTAGATCAGCAGTTTCTGAAATACTTAGACCAACCATGCCACGTTCAAAGTCACTTAAATCAGCTTTCTTCCCCGTTCTGATGCTGAGTTTGAAATGCATCAAATCATCTTGGCCATGTCTGCATGCCTATATGCATTGAGATACTGCTGACATTTGTGTTAATGAGCAGTTGGACAGGTGTACCTAATAAAGTGGCAAGTGAGTGTATGTGGTGGTTAGGTTGTAAAGGGGTCTTGTTTGTTTTCAGTCTTTTTTTTTTCTTCTTGGTTTATGTAAAACACATATTTAATTTAACTTTCATTTCATGTTTTGCCAGTTATGCATGTGCATTTATTTGTGCACATATACTGATGAAAATTTCAGTTGTTCACTGGGTGAGTGGCCAGGAGGAACGGGGTTGTGGTCTGAACAGTAAACAAATAGAATATAAAAACTATTTTAGACATTCAATCAATTTTTTATTGTTGTAGCAAGAGATAACAAAGCATCTGCAGCTCTGCCACTTCTGTACTTACCAGTGTGGTGAAGATGTAGTGATAATACTCTGTCATCATTCCCATAGCAAGAGCCTAGAACAAAGAGTGACAGAAGGAGAGAAAGCCTTAAGGTTTAGAAATGAGTTTGACCATGTCATTATATTTGCACAAATGCTTACACACAAATATTGGTTTGGTTGTTTGCCTTATCCAATGTTCTTACTACCATGCAGAACGCATATATTTCACAACTGCTGCAGCCACAGGCTTAAGAGTGAGAGGTAAACACCCACTAAGTCAGCAAAAGACTGAGCTCAGGCTAAAAAAAATGAGCAAATTTAAGATAATAGAGCATAGAGGATTGCACAATTCCATAGATGAAGAACATCTGGATCATTATAAGCAGAACCCACACAGCAACTCTGTAGCAACACTTAGAGATTACTTCATAATGGTTTCCTAGTGTTGATTTTCCTGAATATAATGTTTGAAAATAGATTAATTACATCATGGAATATAATAAAGTCTTTAAAAAGACTTTACTGGAGTAGATTAATCTCAATTTATTTTAAAAAGTTGCCACTTGAATTAACTGACCTAATAATAAAGAGCTTCTTATTGGATAGTTACAGGATGGACAAATGTCTTCCAGCTACAACAAGTTCTTTACCATCATACAATGAGTAGCTTCTCAATTCTTAAACAACTATGGGGAAAGACACACTCTGTGGTTGTGTAAAAAATATTAGTGGTTTAAGAAGGGTCAAATCATTGGCATACATCACACACAGAAAGCCTCTAAGGGGGTTGCAGAAACTGGTAAAATTGGGTGAAGAGTTGTCTCGTGCATTATTAAAAACTGAAAGGAAAGGGGTTACTTTTTTTTTTTGGAGGAAGAAATGTGGTTTGAAAAATCACTGAATAACCGTGATCAGTGATAACTGAAAAATTTGGTGACATCAAATTGAAGAAAAACAACAGCAGAACTCATGGCTATGTTTAATTATGAAAGTAAGAAAATTTCCACACAATGTGAAGAGAATTCAAAGGATTGGAACAGTTGTACAGCCTTAAGAAAACCAGTAATCAGAGAGGCTAACTGGAGAAAAAGGCTATCATCTGCAAGGGAGCACAAAGACTGGACTCTAGAGAAGGTCAAGTGGTCGGAAGAATGATAACTAAAAATAAAACAGATGATTTAGTAGGCTGAGGGTTTATCCCTGATTATTCCAGGTCTGATTTCAATACTGCTTTTATTGTATACACATTTTTTTGTCAATACTAAGGCAGACAGACTTGCATTTATACAGTTCAGGCCAGCCATTAGACAAATCCAAAAGTAGACACTATAACTTCAGAAGAAAATTCATGCTCCTACTCAATAAAAATTTAAATTGAGTAAAATGATCTCAAGGAGCATTTGGTTATGAAAAAGCCCAATCCCTAACATTTATGCAACACAACCAACTGGTTGCTTACTGTCTGCTTTAATACATGAAAACAGTAAAAACAATTTATAAAATACTGAAAAGGCAAACCTCAGTTTATCAATTTCACAAAAAGTTGTGAAAGTTGTAAAGCAAAAAACATAAATAAATAAAAATACTGGCTTTCAGATGTACTCTGTAATTTCTTATCAACTCACAAAGCCACTGTGTGTCTTCCAGGTGATACATGTGCATATTCAGACTCTCACCAAGATATGTCTGAAAATGAGATGGGCTTGAGAGGTAAAGCCACCTTTTTCTATTATCATTCCACTGTGTGTGCATGTGCATGTGTGTGTGTGTGTGTGTGTGCACGTGTATCTGGCTGTGAGCCATCCTGCCTGGCTGTGATGTTTCTGGAGCTCTGCCTGCTGTGAACTTCTCCAAACCACAATGAATCACCAGTTAGCTCTCTGTGGAGCAGATGATTTTAGATGGAAAGGCATTTTAGCTGCTGATGTCAGATGAGAAACTAAGACAAGCTCCAGCATTTTATGGAGGAAACAAACATCAAGAAGGTTCCATCATACTGAATGCAGTACTTTTAAAAAGACAAATATGAAAGAAGACAAGATTTCAAAAATTAGTAAATAACTAAGAGCTGTTAGAACCAAAATAATTTCAGGGGTTTCCCCAGTGTATTATAAACCTGGCAGCCTGCCATGCTTTACTAGCCCCCCCCCATAAACAAGTCTTGCTTGTTTATGTTTTTAGGGGAAAAATAAAATAAAATAAACTAAAAAAAGAAATCACTTAATTTTTTTATGTGGTTTGCAAGCGTCTCTGTTGCTCTGAGCATTTCACTAGCGGAGCCAGGG
>NW_006800514.1:152350-153995 GCF_000485575.1 Poecilia formosa
AACCTTATCTAGCAACAGCCATCGTCAGGCACATGCAGAGGGGAGGGACGGGGTGAGGGGGCTAGGGGTGCTTGAGCACCTGCCCCTTTTTCTCCTTGCTCCCAAGTGCCCTTTGGTCAATTTTTTATTTTTTTATTTTTTTTGCTTTTGTTATTATTTTCTTAGCCCACTTCTGACACATAATAACATGTACTAAAATTATTTGTTTTTTGTTGGGGGTTTTTTTGTACAACACATAGACATAATATAAGGATAGACACCTCATGGACCGCTCTCACCTATTGTCGCTGACGAGATTTAGGACGGCCATCTTGGAGCGGTACTCCACTCCACTCAGCAACACAATGACGTATCAGCGCATTTAATCGATCATAACACGCTATTTTGTTACTGGAAACCATATTCAAACATCTATCAAAGCTACATTTACAAACAAATGTATTTTTTAAGTATGTTTTTAATACATAGTTCATCATATTTAAATATGCTTAGTGGCTGTAACAATACAATAGGAATGGAATATTCTGATATTGATGTATGAAGAGCATATTACAAAGCACACAGCCGTTCATAATTTATTTAATAAATTATTTAGTAATATCAATACATATTTATATAACTATACAAACACAATTATATAATGATTAATAATGACACAAATTATGGGGTTCCATTTGTGTCAAAGATAAGTAGAAGTCATATGTGTAGATGTCGTTGGTCTATGTTGCATATGTGTTCGCTGCAAGTACACCTCACTGCAGCAAACAGAAAGGGCCGGGGACGGACCACTGTCAGTCTCTTACCTATTTTGGAAATGGGACCATTGCAATCCGGAAGTGAAGGGGGCGCTATTTCCTACACTTCCGCTTTTATTTTCTTTTGAAATCTGTGATATATTTTCACCTTTAGGAAGGAGTTTCACTCTCAGAATGTATTTGAACTTCAATCTTTTATTTACTTCACGGCAGCTCACAGTTTTTAGCAAATTCTGTAGCTTTCGGTGTAGTTCTAAATCGGCTCCTTAGTCGCATCTTTTCGGGCCTGCTACTGCCTCTAGTGGCGTGGGGGTGGTAACCCAACCAATATAATTACATTACTAAATCAGAATACCACAAAGGCTTTATTATTTACTATTAATTCTGGCATTACTGGCATTATAAAACAACATATTTTTTTATTTTCTTAAGGATGTAGAGCTAATTAAATGACAAACAATACCTTTATACATTATAAATAATTTCTATATATCTCCATCAATTATAGGAAGAACAAAAGAAATAAGGAGACATGAAAAACAACATAATCAACTATAATAAAAATACCATTTGCAATGTATACGTAAGAAATTTAATTGAGCAAAAGTCAATAAACAAATGAATGAATCACATTATTACACGGCCCATCTGTGGCGACGATACAAAAAAAGTAGCCTGCAGAAACCTTGTGTCATACAATGATGTCATGAGGCTACTACTCAAAGTGCCTAGATGGAGTAGTGCTAGCCATAATGCTGTTTCCACATGTGCAGCTGTGCTCAGGAATCTTATGTATAAATGCATGTGTCGATTATCTGCGTCATGCAATAATATAACTGCAATTTTAGTAAATCTTGCTTTTAGTACTGTGAGATTCTCTTCAAGATTAT
>NW_006800514.1:155083-171756 GCF_000485575.1 Poecilia formosa
GTATTGCTTCAGTCTTTGCCTGCTTTGGAATAAGTACATTTGTTCACTGATGACCAGCTCTTCACCCTTTGGGACTGAAGTCAGTTTTGAGGATAAACAAACAATGAAATAATGGTTGTACAGTGGATCCTCATGTTTTCATTGGGAATGAAACGATCTTGCATCTATCTCCTGTTACTGTTAGTCAATAATAAAGTTAAAAAAATTGGCTTTGATAATTATTTTGCAATCAATTGCATATCATTGCATTAAAATAATATTGTCTGAGCAAAAGGGCCCTAACTGTGCAATGTTGCCCTGAGGCAACAAACAAAAAAACACAGTTTTAGCATATAAATTATAAAAAAAATTTGTCTTGAAATGATCTATAATGCTTCTTTACATACTCACAGATATTAAAATATTTTTAGTTAGAGTGACCCAAATTTAAACATGAAGAAAAGTGATGTATACAGGGGTGAAAGTAGGCGGGTACGGTCAGGTACTGCGTCCCCCTAAAATATTTAGCGGGGTTCCCAGTACCTGCAAGAGAGGGGAGCGGCTGTCTGCTGAAAAAATCAGTGGGTTCACTGTGCAGCTGTGAGTTCACCCACTAATCAGCCGTGACTGATTAATTTTTCAAGAACAATCTAAAACACAACTCAATCAGATAATAACTTTTTTCCCATTTCATATTGTTTCTGAACTGTTCGTGCTTTGCTAGAGCAGGGCGCAATATGTCGATTGCGGAAGGTTTTGAGTCGATCTCAGCATTGGGTGACAAACTGAACACCGCCAGGAGGCTGAAACCAGCAAGTCCTCCTCTGATTGGCTTATCAAAACGTTTGTAACTTTATTAAAGAACAACAAAAAAAAATTACAGAAATTTACTGGAAGTCTACATTTTGCACACTTCTGTTGGGCCAGGAGTTGGGTAGATTTACCCAAACGGTTAAGTTAAAGGCGAAACTTGGAAGAAGCCACGCCCCTCTTCACTAGCCTCCATTTTCAACATGACTGTGAATGTTGCATATCGGACTTCTCCTCTACTTTGAAATAAGACATGGTAAGTAAAAAGAAGATAAAGTTTCAACGTGAATAGGATTTTATAAATAAATAGATGTATTTCAAACATGTTTGATATTTATTTTTATGGTTATTTAAAATGTTTATTACGGTAGGTTCCTCTGACAAAGAGCTTCAGTGTTGCTACAACACGGATGTTGGGGAAAAATAGATGAAGGGGAAGGGCACAATTTGTCAAGTAAATTAAATTCAGTTTAATATAACCTCAATCATATTTGTTCGTAAAGTATTAAAAGTAAAAGTACTTGCTGAATGCATTACCTAATTCCTAATACAATATCATTAAGTGAACCGATCGTATTTAATTTTAATACATCAGTAATGTGCAATTTTAATGAACAATGCCACAGATAAAGCATGTTTTTATTATGTTTACTCTCTGTAACATAGTTTAGACCAGGGGTCACCAACACGGTGCCCGCGGGCCCCCGATCGCCCGAGAGGACCTTGTCAGTGGCCCAGGAGCAAGTTCTAAAAATAGCCATTGTTATTAGGGACCACTGCCAAAATAATATTCAATGAAATGTTTTGTACCCACTTTAAAAAAAGAAAAGAATAATATGGATTTTTTTATTATCTAACCCTCTTTACTATAAGCAAAATTGTGCAGAAAAAACCCCCTCTTTTTTTCAAAACGTCTTGTAGTAGCGAGTCTATGGCGGTGGGCACGTCAAAGCAAAATGTCACTGGTCAGTTTATGTTTATTTGGCGGCTTGGCGCTTTTTCTGTAAGCTAAAAATGAATGAGCGGAGTTTGATCCCACTCGTAGTTCTAACNGGGAAAACCCTGTAATTTCTGTGTCTGTTTAATTTCTATTATGAAGGTTAGTAAAAAACCATAACAGTAAATAATGTAGCATTTCAAGAACAAACAGTACAGTTATGGGTATTTTACTAAAACATGCCTGGCTCCACGTTTTACAGCATGAAGAAAAAAAACACAGAGAACTCAGTGGATGGCAGCAGTTTGCAATAGTGCTGTAGCGTTTCCACTTCTGTTCTAATTTAACGCCAAAGCAAAGAAACTGTGCATTCTGGACTTTTCTATTCCTAACCTAAACCTTTAAACTAAAATTAAGAACAACCTGTACATTTCTCATGGCTTTGGGAATTTAAACATTACAAAGTGCAACTAGCTATAACTGTCATGAAGAGGAATCTAACAAAGAACCAAAATTCAGACAATAACTTGGGAGGATCAAGGTGCCAATGAATTGGTGGAAAACATGAAAATATACAGTAAACAAGAAAGAAAAGAGTGATGAGAGACATGGATACCAGGTGGATACAATCAACAGAATGCTGAACAAGTACCAGGTAACTAAGGAAAAGCTGAATAATGGGCACAAGAGAAACTGATATGCACATGTTCTAACTGAGAAAAGCTAATAGTCCTTAGCTAATTAAACCAAATTTAACAGAAAAAGACACAAATTAGAACAAAGAAACTGAAAACAAAGGAATAAACTAATATAGAGAAACCATAACAACAATAACACAAATTAAAATACAAACACAAGAGAAAACAAAATCCAAATAGTATTGGCACATGACAACTGCTATACAATATACAATGTTTAGTTAAAAAAAACTTGGAATTGATATAAATTATTACATGCAAATTATTTCTTGGCAAATAGTATATTGATATTGACTACAAATTAAAAGCTGAGACATGTTTGTTTCTAAATTATTCATATTTTCAAACTGTTTGTTTCAGGGAAGAAACTTCAATCTTAAAAGTGTTCTCATTCCTGAGCTGTATGCAGCTAAATGTCTTAAATATAAATTAACAAAAAGTGTGTAAAGTTTTTTCATCACAAAATCCCCCACTCTTCAAAATAAGAGGCCAACATCACTAACCAGATCGATAATTGTTTTGATAGAGAAGTATTTCTAGATGACAAAAAAATATCACTAGTAGGTGTGATAGAGTAAGAAAGAAACAATAGAGCCTACAGTCTAGTTATACATGTAGCTTATTCCGAAAAGAGTAAGTTCAAAATAATAATGTAAAAGTGTTACGATTTGAGTTTTCTGTGTTTATTGTGTTTATTCTGCTCCCTAATTGTTTCCCAGGTGTGTCTAGTTCCCCTGATTACTCCCTGTGTATTTAAGTCCACCTGTTGTCTCTGTCTCTTGTCAGATCCTTGTTGTTTGTAAGTTGTCGTTGTCGCATGTCAGTTGTTGCACACAATTGTACTGAGAAGTCTTGTGTCGACTTAGCTCTCTTTTTCAGTCTTTAGTTTTCAGTTGCTACCGGTATTTAGCTGCTGCTAAGTTTTCTGCCGTGCTTGCCTGAACTGGACTGTCTGAGCTGTTCTTAATTAAATCTTCATCATCACCATCTTCACCTGTGTTCATTCTCACCACCACAAACCACATCATGACAGAAATTCAATTTGTGAGATAGTTCATTCTGTGAAAAACAGAAGTCCAATCAAATTTCCAATCAAATCAAATTGATTTATATATATGTTTAAGACCAACTGCTGTTGGCCAAAGTGCTGCACACAAAAACAACAAATAACAGTAATTCCAACATAAACGAAAATGCAAACACAGAATAAGAGACACAGAAGCATAAAAAGACCCAACAAATGAGTACACTGTAATACTCATTGACTACACTGTAATAAGTGTACTCAAATGTAATTTAAGAAGTGACTTCTTAAAACCCAAACATTTGCTCTTTATTTAGGTGCAGCAGTTCTCCGAAACAGTGATTATTCACAAGAAAGCTACATCTTCAAGCATTTAAGAGTTTATTTTTTATGTGTTTTTTAAACTGCTATTGTTACTCTTGTTCTTAAACAATCAAGTACTATTTTATCATTTTCTGGACAGTGAGATGTTTTGTTTGTTCTATAATAAAATGTGCAGTGTTCCCGATGCATTTACATGTACAGAAGTACAACTATTGGTGCTTTTCTAAACACACTATTAACACTTTCAAATCTGCATAATAAAATGGGAGATGAAAAATAATTAACAAGCATGCAGAATTTAAAACAAAAAGATCAAAACATTTTGAGCAGATTTGGTGGTGTGACATGTAACAATCGGAAATTGACATATAATATGGTGGCATATTAGATAATATCAGGTGACCAATCCAGTTCCAAAAAACCTGACTCCTCAGAGAAAGTACAATCCACAGCTTCAGACGACCTTCTGCTGCTTTCTTGGGCTCAAATGATTCACTTCTACCTGGAAGTAGCAGCACACAGCGTAAAGCAAAGCTGATAGATGTGTCCATACCTGCTTTAGGATCCCAGCAGCCATCTCATGACCACAGTCGAATATGACATGAAATTCCTTTCCCCTTTTCATCTCCTTTAAAAGAGGCTTGGCGTCCTTTGTCTCTGCAGGCAGCTGGCGGATTTTTAAACGGATGTTGTACCGGGATGGTGCCTTTATTAGCTCTTGCAACCGAATGAGACCTGAAAGACAAGCACAGAAGCAGATCACTTTCAATATAATTAATCACAGCTATTTCATCAAGCAAATTTATTGGAAATTTTAAATCGTAGTCCCTCCTGTTGTCCTCGGGTCATTTTGACCCGAGGACAACAGGAGGGTTAAATTTGGTAAATTACATTACTGATGTAACAATTGCTCTTTCATTTTGCACCATTTAGTGTATTGAAATTACAGACATTTCTAATGATACATCCAGAAAAACGACTTCCCCTGTCTCTGCCTCTCTCATCCCTCATTTCATAGCTCAGGTTATCCTGAGCTGGTCTCTGGAGTTATGCTGCTAAAGGCTTAGGCTGCTAGAGGACAAAATTATCACTTTTCCTCACTTTCTTCTTCTACTACTCTCCAACTTGTCCTTAGTTGGGTTCTTCCTCTTGAGGCATGTCCACATTTTTCACACACATCCTGAAATGTTTTCGAATTAGTCGCCTTTCTCTTTTTGGAGATATGTAAAGTGTTTCAGGGGTGAAGTCATCAGCATTTGTCTGATCCATTGCTTGATACTTGGTTCTGTTTTCTTCCAGAAAAGTGCAATCAGTGTTTTAACTTGTAGTGGGTACATATCAATCAGTAACTGTTCATATTTGGTAAACAAAGTATGATGCCAAGTGGGATGCAGACCCAGTATGAGAAAACCTAGATGTGGTACAATGTGCTTTGAGACAAAATGCTTTGTTTTATCACTTTCCAAAACTTTTTAATTTCTCTGCATTCCCAGATGCAAGGAAATGGTGCCCCTCTTTCTTCTGAACATTTTGTACATATGTCTGGTATGTTGGGATTATGCTGAATACAGTAATATGTAATAGGATATAAAGTATTTAAGTTGACTGTTGTAACCTAGACTTCCGTTAACATAAGATCATTGATTTGTCTCCCATGAGAGAAATGTCATTATATTTGGGCCAGCAATGAATTTCTACAAAAAATGTAATATCTGGGTTTATTTGAGTCCAGCGCTGCACAGTGGTGCAGTTCGTAGCACTATTGTCCGTGCAGCAAGAAGGTCCTGAGGTCTTTCTGCATGGAGTTTGCATGTTCTCCCTTAGCATGCATGGGTTCTCTCTAGGTTCTCTGGCTTCCTCTCATAGTCCAACAACATGACTGTCAGGTAAACTGGTCTTTCTAAATTTTCCTTAGGTGTGAGTGTGTGTGTGTGTGTGTGTGTGTGTGTGTGTGTGTGTGTGCATGGTTGTTTGTCCTGTCTATCGTCTAAGTTGCCTTGCGATGGACTGGTGACCTAACTAGGGTGACGCTGTCTCCGCTGGCTGACCGCTGAAAATAGGCACCAGCACCCCTTAAAATCTCAATAGAATAAGGGTGTAATAAAATGGATGGATGGATGGATGGATTTGAGTCCATCAGGTTCTCCAATGCTGAGTGTCCCTGCAAACATCAATGGAGAGTTGACCTCACCTGCTGCACACTTACAACCTGCCCAAAATAGTGAGGAACAAAGCATATAATGGAGATACTAACCGGTTAGTGCGCGACTCGTCAGTAAATAAGCAAATTTTAAATATGTCTAATTTCCTTTTACTCAGCTCAATAGTGCATGCAAGTATCTAGCACAAAATACAAGTAACGGGTGTACCCAAACGTCCAACAGAATGTGGGTGAAGCCATCAAGAACAGAATGTGTTTAAGCATGACTCTTATCTCCATCTGCTGATTTGTTTTCTTTTATGGACAGGGGATGAGTTTCTCTTCGAATAAAGCCTATAAAAGGCAGGGATCAATTCTTCTCAATTTACTGAACAGTTTCCTTTCACTTTTGATAAAGAATTTACACAATATGATTTAACTGTACAGATACTTATCACAATACTGTCCAAGCTACTGAATACCAGCAAAATATCTCCATGGCTCCATTTAAGCATGGAACACAACTCAGTCAGTTTCAATAGACAAAATATTTTCTCAGATGCTGATCAATTTTGTAATCAACTTGAATATAAGACAAACATAAATTATAAACAAATTTACTAGAGGTATGCTGATCGATCAGCCACCAATCATAATTGAACGATTTCCATGAAAAAGTGTATGATTGGTGATTGGCAATCACTGTTTCTTGTTGCCGATCACCAAAATCGATCATATTTATCTCACTTCTCAGCCTGCGTGTGCAGCTTATCTCCTCTTTCCTTCACATGGCGTAGGCATGCGTCCACAAATCCTGTCGTGTGGAACTATAACCATAGACATATATAAAGAATAGATGCCTCATGAACCGCTCTTCTCTATTGTCGCTAACAAGATTTAGGGCGGCCATCTTAGAGCGGTCGACTGCTTATATGTTTGACAGGCGCAATGAAGTATCAGCGCATTTAATCAATCATAACTCACTAAATATTAGGCAGATTTTCATGTTTGTTTGTTTTTTGCTGTAAACCTTATTCAAACAGCTATCATAGCTACATTTACAAGGATGTTATTTTAAAAAGTATTTTTGAATTGGATTGATACATGGTTCAGCATATTTAAATATTCTTAGCGGGGAAAACAGAATAGATTCGGAATAGAATATTTTGATACTGATCTATGATGAGCATTTTACAAAGTACACAACCAGTCATATATTTTAAATATATTATTTAGTAATATCAATACATATTAAAAAAATTAACAAACACAAAATTATGCAATCATAGAGAAACAAAGATGATTAAATAATGATTAATACTGAATAATATGTATTAAACTACACATTTGTATGCACATGAGTATATACATAATGTCTACATAAAAATTCATGTTTTCCAGCCAAGGAGTTGTAGCTTAAATTCCATAGAAAATTCATGCGGGTCATTTTGGACCCACTCATGGAAGAATGGGGTAGTGATATAAAACATGCTATTTCTTAAAATGTATAAAAGGTAAATTAAAAATTTGAATTGCATGATATCAGTAACATGTTTCTTAAGGAATACCTGGAATATGAAGTGATTAAAACTTTTCATTACAAAGATATTGCAAAAAGATGACCTCACCAGGTCAAAAAGGACCCACTTACTAAGCATCAGAGGGTTAAAACATAAACAAGTATGGGGGGAGGGGGATAGTAAAGCATGGAGGGCCACCAGGCTTATAAATCACAGATTTTCATAACTCTTGCTACTTGTTTCACTTTGCTTGAGGTTAGTGATATTAATGACACTGTAATAACACTTAATGACATCTTGTTCCACTTGATTTAAGAGGGATTATTAATAATGGTTATGAAATCATTTGACAGAGTAATAAAGCTTAATGAAATCTTCATTGTTGGTCCTACTTGTTCTGCTTTATTTCAGGTAGGGGGAAATATTAATTATTGTTTTGTTAAAGCTTTTGACAGTGTAATAATGACATTATTATGACTGCTTTTATGACAATGATTCTTGGTTAATGTCAAGTTGTCATAACAAAGACATTTTGAATAATGCCAACTTTGTATTAAAAATGTCATGATTTACCGAATGACACTTAATGACAACAGTCATAAATATTCATGAAGACTTGCTCACATTCATGGCAGGTGTTATGTCATGTTTGACAGTGTCATGTCGGTCTTACTCACACCTCATAAAATAAAGTGTTACCAAATATGATTACTTTGATACTTTGAAATGCAAGTGTTAATGAGAAACTTCAATAAAACAGTTTCTAAGGAAACCCAGCAGATTATATTGTGTCATAGACTTAACAGCAATCTCTCATACTGAGCATGCATAGAGCAACAGTGTCTCTAGTAGTTCTTAGTAGTTCTGAAAACCTAAGTCATCATCAGGATGCAGATCCTGGAAAAGGCAGCAAAATTCTGAGTTATATGCTTCACCATGTTGATACTTTAAGGCAGTGGTTCCCAAACTTTTTCTCCTGGGGCCCCCAGCGGTTTCCAAACATTTTCTGGGCCCCCCAAATGGATTACAAATAGCTGCCTGGTTGAACGACGTGTGCGTGCGTGTGTGTGTGGTGCGTGCGTGCGTGTAGTGGTTATAAAACTATTTTAGATAACTAAAAGGGAAAACAAGATCTAGTGATCGGCGATCGATTATTTTGGTCTTTCAAGTTCAGCGCTACAGATCGATACAGTAAAACAAGTAGCCTAAGTTTAATAAAGTTTAAAATGTATTTTTTTTAATGTTACTTTTCCGGTTATGTTTGTTTAAATTCTTGAAAAGTTCAACCTTTTTAGATTTAAATTTTGAGAGTTTAATTGTTCAAGTCTCGCTCGATTGGTTTTGTCTGATCGGATGTAGGGGAACACGACGCTTCTGCTCCTCCATTACAACAATGGAGATGAGAGTAATAACATCGTGTCCATGTTTTCATTATTCCCCTTTACAGTGTTAAGAAAATAAATTTAAAATAAGCTAGTTTTAAAACTTAACATGTCTTGATTCAAATGGCCTAAATTGTGGTTTTAAATCAGAAACTTATTCTGGCCTATTGACCTTTATTTTATCTGTAGTTACAGCAGATGGTTTGCTAGGATTGTTTGAACTGCCTTTTGTCTGTGTGGAAAACGATACAGGAGAAGTTCCAGCTTTTCACACTCATTTGTGAAAGGCCGTAAACACGGCAGGGGTTTTAGGCTTCAGATAGAGGGTCAGAGAAGGTCCTGGTTGGAGGAGCAAAGATACGCCTTGTTTGAATAAATTAAAGAAAAGAAGATAAAACTTTCTACACAGAAGTAACAAATCAGATTTGCTCTTGCAACTCTCCAAAGATGTCTTTGCACGTCTTTGCTTTTCTTTCTTTCCTTCTTTTCCAAGTATGTCAGGTAAATGAATGTATGTCTCCGTTGTTCTACAGTTTCTGTGTAAGTTTATGCATTGTCTTATATTGGATTAAACTCTGTAATTCTGTGATGTCAACACGCATTGTTGTTTTCCTTGTGGCCACACGTGGCCCGCCGAGAGGACCTGGGATCCAGAGGAAGAGAGAGCCAAACTTTTTCCAAAGTTAATTAATTTTGATATTTTCTTCCTTAACAACAGGTAAAGCAACTTACATATAAGGTGTGACTTTAAAGCTATTTCGTATGTTTGTTGAATGAACAGGGAGCGTTGTAGTAGCTGTGATAATTATAGTTTTTTTTTTAAGAGCTACTTGTTGGGAAGACTTATGGGACCAGGCTGGCAGCAATCGCCTCAGAGTGTCGGATCAGAACACCTATTAGCTTTATGTGGTATGTGGATGCGTAACAAAGCAGGAAGAGTCCCGTTCAATTTTCACTCTTTATATCTTTCACAGAATGTACATGAAGCAGGTATACATGGAAGTGTGTGTGGTTCTCTCAAACAGAAACATAACAGCATGAATAATAACAAAAAACTTACAGGTTTATAAACGCACACAGTCTTTCGGCTGCTTTTTTGCTGACTTTTTTTCTTCTCTGGGGGGTTACCGAGCTGCACACCTGTGTTGCGTTCAGGGTGCATAGGAAATCTCCTACACAACCATACCCTTTTCTACAGCCGCTCCCAAATTTGGTGTGCAAATCTGACATTGATGGAATATGTCCTACACTTTAGTAGAATCCTGTGGTAGGGCAGGCAACTTGATGAGACGTGCCACTGGACGAGTATAAGTCCGGTCCTTTACCTGGACGGTTGCAGCTCTGACGCAACCATCAACTCCAGGTAGGATGGTTTTTACTGTTCCTAGTTGCCAAAGTGCTCTCGGGGTTTGTGGATCCACAATGAGAACAACGGATCCAACAGTAATGTTCTCCTTATCTGTATGCCATTTCTGCCGTGTTTGGAGGGTTGGTATAAAGTGCTTCCAGAACTGGTCAGCCAGGACTTGTGTGTGTCTCCACCTTTTGCGACTAAGCATTTCTGATTCTGGGTAGAGCACTTGTGGCAGAGAGCAATCCAGCCGCCCCATTAGCAAGGAGTAGGGCGTGATGGGATCTGGGTCTGCAATGTCCGAAGAGACATAACCCAAAGGCCTGGAGTTAAGGATACTTTCTACCTCAACTAAGACAGTCCTCAACACTTCCTCTGACACGGTCTGAGCTCCCAATGTGGTACGCATGGCTGTTTTCACAGACCGCACCTCTCTTTCCCAAGAACCTCCAAAGTGTGGAGCACTGGGGGGATTGAAGCAGAATCGGATCTGTTCAGCTGCCAGTTGTTGTCGAAAATTTGACTCCATGGCACTGAATGCTTCATGTAGTTCTTTATTTGCACCTCGAAAGTTGGTACCTTGGTCTGAAAAGAGTTCAAATGGCTTTCCTCTACGAGCAATAAACCGTCTGAGAGACATCAAGAAGGAGTCTACATCCATGTTCATCAACAGATCCAGGTAAACTGCTCGAGTTGTAAGGCATTTGAAAAGGATGCCCCACCTCTTCTCCACTCTTCTTCACCTCTTCTGCTCCAGGATGGAGAAGCTGACTGTCATAATGCTGGATTAGAAGCTTTGTCACCAGATGTGAGGGATCCAGAAGTACAGGATGTAGTGTTTCAGGACTCAATCCTTCGCATCTGCGGAGTCGACCTCCAACTCTAATCAGGTCAGTGGCCTTGTCATACTCAGGCGCGAGAGTAATTAGTCGGCTGCTGGATGGGATCGGCTTCTCTGACTTAAGTAGCGCAAATTCTCTTGGAAAGCTCTCCATTTGAGAATATCTCAACAGAGCCAGCTCTGCCCTTTGAAAGGCATCAGCATCAGGGTGATGGGTGTCATTGGCCGCCCCGTGAAGTGAGTGAGCAGTGGCGTTCAGGAGTTCCTCATAAGTGTTGAATGTCAAGAACTGGTGGACTAACTGATCCTGTCAGCAGGCCACAGAACATTGGCTTTCGTAGCTCCTCCACTTCTTCTTTAGTTTCTCCCACTGGAGCTTTTGGCCAAAAGCTGGATGACGACTGAAGAAATGCTGGCCCTCTGCTCCAGCGATTCTCACCAGCAAGCTGAACCAAGGTTTTCCCCCTTGTAATGTCGTCTGCGGGGTTACTTCCTGAGTCGATGTATCGCCATGATACTGGAGCAGAGAGTTCTTGTATCTCTGCGACTCGGGTTCCCACAAACACTTTATACCGGTAAGAATCAGAATGGAGCCAATTGAGAACTGTGGTCGAGTCTGTCCAGCACACTGTATCCTGGATGTCAAGGGTAAGTTCTCTTTTTAGAACAGATGCCAACTGTGCACCTGTCAGGGCGCCACACAACTCTAGCCTAGGGATTGAGAGTTGTTTTTTGGGTGCAACTCTCGACCTTGCAGCCAAGAAGGAAACTTGAACTTGTCCTTCACCTTGGTCGGTACGCAGATATGCCACAGAGCCATAGGCGCGCTCTGAGGCATCACAGAACACATGAAGGCTTCGGCTACTCTTACTGCAATCCAAGTTTGGGTCAGTGTAACATCTCGGCAGTGTTATCTTGGGAAGATGGTCCAGTTCACCTTTCCATGAATGCCAGGCATGGAGCAGGTTCTCAGGTAAGTGAGGATCATCCCATCCTCTTTTTTTGTCCCAGAGGTGTTGCACAATAACCTTGGCTCTTCTTGTGTATGAGACAAGAAACCCTAGAGGATCATACTGCTGGGCAAGCAACTGATAGATGTTGCGCATCGTTGGCTCCGTACTGGAGCTCTGGTGATGCTTGTACCACAGTGAATCAGTCTTACAGTGCCATACAAGTCCTAGAGTGCGTTCCTGAGGGTCGGCTGATTCTTGGGAGAACCATAGAACACTGCTTTCGGATTGGGACTCAACCGGTAGGTGGCTAATTACTGTAGGGACATTACTAGCCCATTGTCGTAGTTCAAATCCACCTTCTATAAGGAGCGACTGCAGGCGATCAACCAACCTTTTGGCTTGGACCTCTGAAGGGAGGCTCTGCAAACAGTTGTCAACATAAAAATTACGTTCCACTGACAAATGAGCATCCTCTCCCAGTTCAGTATGCTTCTGGACATGGGACTGAAGTGCAAATGTAGCGCAACACGGGCTGCATGTCGTCCTGAAGGGAAGCACCTGCCATTTGTAGATGGTTGGTTCATCATCCACCTTCAAGTCTCGCCACAGAAAACAGAGGAAAGGTTTGTCTTCGTCTAGCAGACGGACCTGATGGAACATCCCCTTTACGTCACTGGTAATGGCGACTGGATGTTCCCTGAACCTGAGAAGGACTCCCAAAAGGCTAGCTCCCAGTGTGGGCCCTGGCAGAAGATAATCATTCAGGCTCTGACCCTTGTATGTGAAAGAGCAGTTGAACACTATCCTGTCTTTTCCGTTGTGGTGCACCATATGATGTGGAATAAACCACAAACATTTGTTTGGTGCAGCCTCTTCCGGAGTCTTAGCTGTGACATAAACAGCCTGGAGTAGCTTGTGGATCTCCTTCGAGTAGGTGGATGCCCTTTGTGATTCTCTGGCAAGCCGCTTCTCCGTACTACGAAGCTGAGCCATAACTGCCTCTGGTGTAGCATGTGGTGGGGGAAGATTTTCTTTCCACAGTAAGGGGGTGGCATAGCGGTCTACGCCATCAATGTTTACTCTGATTATCTTCTCCTCAAGTCTTCGGATAGCTTCAGCATCTTGTCAGGACCTGGTAATGAGCCGCTCATTCCGGAAAGGTAAGATGTCCATTTTCCATAGTTTCTCGACATTGCTGAAGAGCTCAGCTTCTGGTGCAGAAGTGGAGGTGAAAAGACACTGCTGTGGGGTTAGATGGTGACGTAGGAATCTTGATGGACCCTGCAGAGTCCATCCAAGTCGGGTGTGTACAGCTGCAGGCCCACCTGGAGGACCCAAAAGTACAGGCTCCACTGGAGTGAGAAGGTGTGGATTATCCGATCCAATCAGCAGAAGGGGCTGTACTTCCTTGATGTCTGGCAGTGGCAGGTCCTTAAAGTGACGGTATTTTTCCTGCCATGCTCGGATTGGGTAACTATGCCGTGCAAGGCCAAGTTCCTTTGCAGTGAAGGCTCGGTGGACCTGGAAGGACTTGCCAGGTTTCGAAGCTGGGGAAATGGAGAATGATACAGTGGAACCATGGATCGTGCAGATGTCTTGACGGACAGTGCAGAGTGAAAGGTCCTCAGGTTCCCCATGCAGCCCCAAGCGCTCAGCTGCTTCACTTAATAGTATGGTACGCTCCGAACCATCGTCCAATACAGCATAAGTCTCGATCATTGTTGTACTGCTCTTAATAACAACACGACTCAGCTTGAGTAACACTTGACTGCTATTGGTTGGTCGATCTACATAGAGTGTCTCAGAGATGGAACTCACCAAGCAGGTGCTTTCCTCAGGCGCACTGGGTGATGCAGGTAGTGCAACATCTTGTGTGCTGTTGACGTCATGAAGGACCTCAAGGTGCCGCCGTCCACATGGCTTACACTTAGCTGCTTGATGATCACGGGCACATCACCAGCACCTCTTATTTGCCTTGATCCATTCTGTCTTCTGCTCCTTAGACAAGAGCTTAAAGTTGTTGCACTGATTCAGGTAATGCTGCACTGTGTTACAGAATGGGCAGTACTTCTTTGCTTTTTCTTGTGTCGTTATCGGCATATCTTTCTCCATCTTCCACTTCGGCTCACTACCATGGAGAATGGTTGTTGTCTTCTGAAACTTATACTCAGAGCGTCTCTCCTTCCGTTGAACCTGCTTCTCCCTGTCTGGGTGGTCACAGTACTGATCTCCAATTATCTGGACTTGAGTATCCTCATACTCGAGCCATTCAGTCAGATTAAGTAATGAGGGTATAGGGGTGTTGATGGGGTTGACAAATCTCTGAAAATTTGCTCTTAGGTCATAAGGTAGCTTAGCTAAGAGGCGGGACACATGTGAACCGCATTTTAACTCTGTCCAACCCTGTTCTCCCAACTGATGCAACATACCCACTAGTGCACGGACTTGGAGTGCGAAGGACTTGAAAGCTCTGATGTCACCACTCCTGATGTTGGGTGCATCCATCAGTTTGGTGATTCTTTTTAAGGCCAGATGTTGAGGTTGACCGTACATCTCTGTAAGAGCTCTCATGGTGTCAGTAAACGGAAATGGACTATGAATGTAGGAATCAGCAATGAGCAGTGCTCTTCACACTTAAGGTGATCTTTCAATATCTGAAACTTGAAGTGCTCAGGAGCATCAAATGGTAATATATTCTCTAAAGCTAACTTTAATCTTGTAAACTCCCGGGGATCCTCGTGCACAAAATCGGGGATTGTCGGTTGAGGTCCACGTTAAGTTTCAGTATATCCGCTCCTGTTGAAAGGGAGTGGTGTCTGAGGACCTTCGTTTGGCTGAAGATGATCAGGTGGATGCCGTGGATGATCATTTGGGTATTTGCTCCACTGTCTGTACTGATGACCTGGATCTGGATGTGTATCAGAAAGACAATGGCGATTGTCAGGGCAGCTTCTGGGACCAGGGGCAAAATATCTGACGTCTTGTCTGACATCTTGTCTATAATATGGCTCATCATGATAGAAAGCTCCTAACTTTGACAGTCCAGGAGGGGCATCAGCCTGTCTGTAGCTCCTGTCACTGCGAAAACAGATGTCATCAGCCTTTCTTTGCGCAGTATAATGCTGTGACTGGAAATAACCCCGTGGTGTTGAATCTTGGGGTGGAGGGGACCTCCTACCCTGACCTGCTGAGAGGAGGAAATCTTGAGATTCAGGGGACGATTCAACTGAAGATGATGGTGACTGTGTCCTGCGTTACCTGTCAACGCTTGCTCCCTTTAAACTGTGTGTGAGCTCCTCAATCAGGTCATTCTGGTTATCTGGTGGACATTGAGACTCATCCCTAATTGACACCTGTGGAGTACTTTCAAGCTGATGTGGGTCCTTGTGACCTTTGGCTGACATCAGTTTACTAGTGGGTACAAGTGGGTCTGACGTCCCATCCTCACAAAGTCCAGATTGTGATGAAGCATGCTGCGGGGCTAGTACGGGAGAGCTAGCGATCAGTTCTGTCAGGCGTTTCACATCTAGCCGCAGTTGATCATGTTCCTCTTACATATTATGAATGTATTGGAAAATCTCAGGATGAGTAGATGGTCTGACCTGCTGTTCTTGAGGGAGGTGGTTTTTAGCGTGGTAGTCCACCTCATAGTCCTGGAGGTACGACGGCAGCTGGCTGCGTCGGTGGGGACGATCAGACTCTTCATGTGGATCCTTCCTTTCCATTCCGACAATATATTGCTGAAGCAGTCACTCAGACTCCAGCTCGAAGGACCAAATGTTGGAAAGACTTCTGGGACCAGGCTGGCAGCAATCGCCTCAGAGTGTCCGATCAGAACACCTATTAGCTTTATGTGGTATGTGGATGCGGAACAGAGCAGGAAGAGTCCCGTTCAATTTTCACTCTTTATATCTTTTACAGAATGTATATGAAGCAGGTATATGTAGGGAAGTGCTTGAATGTGTCGGCGCATGTCAGTGTTGGATTTGCTCTTTATGTTGTGGAGCTTTGTGGAGTATGTCCTCTGAAGGACACCGTACTTGGCATTCGTTAGTGTGTGCTGGTAATACAACGGCCAGTTTCTGCTCTGCATTCTAAAGGTAGGCAATACTGACCGCCAGCTCCTCAATGTAACAAAATGTTACTTTTAATGTTCAGCTAGTTAGTTTTGTATCATTGTTAGTTTTGTATCATTTTGTCTTCTTTTCTTTTTTATATATATATTCTGCATCTGTAAATCAAAAGAAAAAAATAATAACTGCGTTAATGAAAGTTGACAAGCAGTTTCTGCTCTGCATTCTAAAGGGCGAAGCCGCATCGCTGTCAGGTGGTCCGAATAAACGGTCACAACCACGATCCCAAACCGCAGTGTGTGTCAGAGTCTTGTTTCCTTCCGACGAAAACCTTAAAGAGTACACAACGCAGAGTCCACGGAACAACGAGGACTCGACTCTCACACCCAAGGGTTACATCTTCTAACCCGGATCGTGGTGCTTCAAGATCACCGAGGCAACAACGCCAGCAGCCCCGTTACTCAACGGTTTCGTCCTGGTAGTTTGCAATCTGAGTTAACGTGTGAAGCTATAGCTGCAACTTATTTTAGTGTCACTTTTATTGTAAAAAAAAAAAAAAGAGGTTCGTGAACTACATTTTGTTTGAAATATTTATTATATTGTGATTATATCCTTCTTTTGTGTATGTAATCAGAATTTTG
>NW_006800514.1:171766-184316 GCF_000485575.1 Poecilia formosa
CAAGACCAATTTCGGGTACCACAACACTGCTGTCAGGTAAACTGGTCTTTCTAAATTTTCCTTAGGTGTGAGTGTGTGTGTGCGCATGGTTGTTTGTCCTGTCTGACTCTAAGTTGCCTTGCGATGGACTGGTGACCTAACTAGGGTGACGCCGTCTCTCGCTGGCTGACTGCTGAAAATAGGTACCAGCACCCCTTAAAATCTCAGTAGAATAAGGGTGTAAGAAAATGGATGGATGGATTTGAGTCCATCAGGTTCTCCAATGCTGAGTGTCCCTGCAAACATCAATGGAGAGTTGACCTCACCTGCTGCACACTCACAACCTGCCCAAAATAGTGAGGAACAAAGCATATAATGGAGATACTAACCAGTTAGTGCGCGACTCGTCAGTAAATAAGCAAATTTTAAATATGTCTAATTTCCTTTTACTCAGCTCAATAGTGCATGCAAGTATCTAGCACAAAATACAAGTAACGGATGTACCCAAACGTCCAACAGAATGTGGGTGAAGCCATCAAGAACAGAATGTGTTTAAGCATGACTCTTATCTCCATCTGCTGATTTGTTTTCTTTTATGGACAGGGGATGAGTTTCTCTTCGAATAAAGCCTATAAAAGGCAGGGATCAATTCTTCTCAATTTACTGAACAGTTTCCTTTCACTTTTGATAAAGAATTTACACAATATGATTTAACTGTACAGATACTTATCACAATACTGTCCAAGCTACTGAATACCAGCAAAATATCTCCATGGCTCCATTTAAGGAGCCATGGAACACAACTCAGTCAGTTTCAATAGACAAAATATTTTCTCAGATGCTGATCAATTTTGTAATCAACTTGAATATAAGACAAACATAAATTATAAACAAATTTACTAGAGGTATGCTGATCGATCAGCCACCAATCATAATTGACCGATTTCCATGAAAAAGTGTATGATTGGTGATTGGCAATCACTGTTTCTTGTTGCCGATCACCAAAATCGATCATATTTATCTCACTTCTCAGCCTGCGTGTGCAGCTTATCTCCTCTTTCCTTCACATGGCGTAGGCATGCGTCAACAAATCCTGTCGTGTGGAACTATAACCATAGACATATATAAAGAATAGATGCCTCATGAACCGCTCTTCTCTATTGTCGCTAACAAGATTTAGGGCGGCCATCTTAGAGCGGTCGACTGCTTATATGTTTGACAGGCGCAATGAAGTATCAGCGCATTTAATCAATCATAACTCACTAAATATTAGGCAGATTTTCATGTTTGTTTGTTTTTTGCTGTAAACCTTATTCAAACAGCTATCATAGCTACATTTACAAGGATGTTATTTTAAAAAGTATTTTTGAATTGGATTGATACATGGTTCAGCATATTTAAATATTCTTAGCGGGGAAAACAGAATAGATTCGGAATAGAATATTTTGATACTGATCTATGATGAGCATTTTACAAAGTACACAACCAGTCATATATTTTAAATATATTATTTAGTAATATCAATACATATTAAAAAAATTAACAAACACAAAATTATGCAATCATAGAGAAACAAAGATGATTAAATAATGATTAATACTGAATAATATGTATTAAACTACACATTTGTATGCACATGCGTATATACATAATGTCTACATAAAAATTCATGTTTTCCAGCCAAGGAGTTGTAGCTTAAATTCCATAGAAAATTAATGCGGGTCATTTTGGACCCACTCATGGAAGAATGGGGTAGTGATATAAAACATGCTATTTCTTAAAATGTATAAAAGGTAAATTAAAAATTTGAATTGCATGATATCAGTAACATGTTTCTTAAGGAATACCTGGAATATGAAGTGATTAAAACTTTTCATTACAAAGATATTGCAAAAAGATGACCTCACCAGGTCAAAAAGGACCCACTTACTAAGCATCAGAGGGTTAAAACATAAACAAGTATGGGGGGAGGGGGATAGTAAAGCATGGAGGGCCACCAGGCTTATAAATCACAGATTTTCATAACTCTTGCTACTTGTTTCACTTTGCTTGAGGTTAGTGATATTAATGACACTGTAATAACACTTAATGACATCTTGTTCCACTTGATTTAAGAGGGATTATTAATAATGGTTATGAAATCATTTGACAGAGTAATAAAGCTTAATGAAATCTTCATTGTTGGTCCTACTTGTTCTGCTTTATTTCAGGTAGGGGGAAATATTAATTATTGTTTTGTTAAAGCTTTTGACAGTGTAATAATGACATTATTATGACTGCTTTTATGACAATGATTCTTGGTTAATGTCAAGTTGTCATAACAAAGACATTTTGAATAATGTCAACTTTGTATTAAAAATGTCATGATTTACCGAATGACACTTAATGACAACAGTCATAAATATTCATGAAGACTTACATTCATGACAGGTGTTGTCATGTTTGACAGTGTCATGTCGGTCTTACTCACACCTCATAAAATAAAGTGTTACCAAATATGATTACTTTGATACTTTGAAATGCAAGTGTTAATGAGAAACTTCAATAAAACAGTTTCTAAGGAAACCCAGCAGATTATATTGTGTCATAGACTTAACAGCAATCTCTCATACTGAGCATGCATAGAGCAACAGTGTCTCTAGTAGTTCTGAAAACCTAAGTCATCATCAGGATGCAGATCCTGGAAAAGGCAGCAAAATTCTGAGTTATATGCTTCACCATGTTGATACTTTAAGGCAGCGGTTTCCAAACATTTTCTGGGCCCCCCAAATGGATTACAAATAGCTGTGTGCGTGCGTGTGTGTGCGCGTGTGGTGCGTGCGTGCGTGCGTGCGTGTGTAGTGGTTATAAAACTATTTTAGATAACAAAAAGGGAAAACAAGATCTAGTGATCTGCAATTGATTATTTTGGTCTTTCAAGTTCAGCACTACAGACCGATACAGTAAAACAAGTAGCCTAAGTTTAATGAAGTTTAAAATGTATTTTTTTAATGTTACTTTTCCGGTTTTGAAAATGTTATAAAATGTTACTTTTATAACATTTTCAAGAATGTTATAATTTCAAACATTCTTGAAATTATAAACATTTCAAGAATGTTTATAATTCTTGAAAAGTTCAACCTTTTTAGATTTAAATTTTGAGAGTTTAATTGTTCGACGCTTCTGCTCCTCCATTACAACAATGGAGATGAGAGTAATAACGTCGTGTCCGTGTTTTCATTATTCCTATTTACAGGTAAAGCAACTTACATATAAGGTGTGACTTTAAAGCTATTTAGTATGTTTGTTGAATGAACAGGGAGCGTTGTAGTGGCTGTGATAATTATAGTTTTTTTTAAGAGCTACTTGTTGGGAAGACGTCTGGGACCAGGCTGGCAGCAATCGCCTCAGAGTGTCGGATCAGAACACCTATTAGCTTTATGTGGTATGTGGATGCGGAACAAAGCAGGAAGAGTCCCGTTCAATTTTCACTCTCATAGCTTTTACAGAATGTACATGAAGCAGGTATACATGGAAGTGTGTGTGGTTCTCTCAAACAGAAACATAACAGCATGAATAATAACAAAAAACGTACAGGTTTATGAACGCACACAGTCTTTCGGCTGCTTCTTTGCTGCCTTTTTTTCTTCTCTGGGGGGTTACCAAGCTGCACACCTGTGATGCGTTCAGGCTGCATAGGAAATCTCCTACACAACCATACCCTTTTCTACACTACTATACTCACCTTAGCTTCCTGGCTAGCTGCGTTCTGTATGTGCTAGATTTGTTTTACTGTGCCAGCATATGTGACAGTGTAATGTCTGAAACTGTTTTGAAATATCATTACAACACTGGAGATGAGAGTAATAACATCGTGTCCGTGTTTTCATTATTCTCCTTTACAGGGGCGTAACATGTGTGGTGGGGGAAGGGGGGAGAAGAGGATTCTTAGAGATTCCCTGTCTCTAACTTTTTTTGGGGAGGGAATGAATGTACGTAGCTGGACATAGACAACAACATCAGTAGCAGCCTACAGGCTACTTGTTAAGCTTAAGGTGATGTATTGATATTAGCTAGTCATCTTTTAGCTAACATTACCTGCATCCAGCAGCTTTACTCATCTCAGTCGGTTAGTTTGGGGGAAAAACTGTGAAAATTCTTTGCGTTTTGCTGGTTTGCTGCCATGATTCTAACACACCTGCATAGCTCTATACAGCAGCAGCAGGTCTCCTTCACTGCCGCACAGGTGTAAACCCAGTGCGAGTGTCGTAGCGCTCATGTTGCGTTTAAAGGAGGCTCGGAAAAACAGGTTACCACATGTTACCAACGGATTAACTGCTGATAAAAGTTTTAATTGCTGATAAAAGTGACAGAGGACACAGATATGGGAAATGTGGAAGCCCCTACTGTATCAAATTGACATAGGAATAACAGAGAGTTGGCCATTCTAAGGTAAAAACCCAGCGCATACAGTGTTAATTTTTTTCTTTTTCATCCAGACGGCTTCCCGTCTTTTTTTTTTTTTAATTAAAAAAAAAAAGTACTTTTTTTTTATAAAAAGTACATTTTGGAGCAACTGAACATCTGACCTATACATATTTTCTGCAGAATGTATGAAATGAGAATATATTTAACACATTTTTGTCATAGATTGCCTGGGTATTAACCAGATTTATCACAAAGCAACCAGACCTGGTGCTGTTGCAAAGACAGTTGGACATTGCTTCTGTAAGCAGTCATTTTCTAAACTGATGTAGAAGTCTCATGTGTGTCTGCTCACAGCCCAGCATAACCAGCTGTTTGGCTTGTGGCATTATTTGTTTACTTCCAGCTTCCAGATGAGTGTACTGCTCTGTGGGAAACCAGCCCACAGACTGCTGCATCTGTGACAATGGCTCCCTGTTCTTCATTAAATCAAGCACTCTGTCGATGTAATGCTGATATCCTCAAAGTGCTGACCTGTGAGACACTGACAGTGTTCTATATAATTCTCAGTTGACAAAGTGACTTACAAGTTGTGCCTCACAACAGAAACATGACTCAATTTATCTCACCGAGGTTTGCTGATGTGTCACAAAGTATGTTTTGACCAGGGCAACAGATAATCTGTCATTACATAGGTTGAGTATAAATTAAAAGAGAAGTCTTTAACTTATAAACGATGTATTGTAAATGTGTTAGCATTTAGTTATGGTGAAATGCATAAGGTGTAAGCGGATGAATGCAAGGAGTTACCTTATTTTAGTAATTTGGGCTGTTTAATGTTTTCCTATCTGCAGTCTGGCATTTGCTCCTGGGAAGTCTATTTTTACATGGTATCTCTGTGTTGAAAAAGAAAAGCTCCTACATTATCTAGGCTAAGGAGTACCAAAAGTGTGAAGTTTTAAAGGGAAAAATAAAAGGTATATACAAATCCAAACCACTCTGTTTAAGCACCTTCTATTTCCAGTTGCCCTTGACACATCTTGTATAGTGCAGCTTTTAAGTGACACAAATCAAAGAAAATGGAACTGATGAAGGCACAGATTGGCAAGCCTTCAGAGAGGCGAATATATATGAGGGAGAGGTGGACCTGGAGGAATACACCGCCTCTGTTCTAGGCTTCATCTCTAAGTGTGCTGATGATGTCACCACCACCTGGACAACAACCTGTTATTCAAACCAGAAACCCTGGCTGAATGCCGAGGTGAGAGCTCTGCTGAAAACTTGGGTTGCTGCATTCAGGACAGGTGAGGCATCAGCAGTCAGAGTTGAGGAAAGGTCTGACAGCAGGCATTGAAAGGGCCAAAGCCACATACGCCCATAAAATTCAAGGTCACTTCACCATCAATGAACCTGGTGCATGTGGAAGGGCATTAAGTGCATCACATTCCCTCTCATTCCTCTCATTCCCAAATGCACTCAATAGGTCCTATGCCTCCTAACACCCACGTCAGCATGACTAAGAAGGATGTCCACCACTAACACCTGTCTGAGGAGTTGGGGGATATCTCCAACACCTCACTGTCTTTGAGTCTCCACCTGCTTAAAGATCGCCACTATTGTCCGTGTCCCAAAGTGCTCCTCAGTAACAGGCCTAAATGACCACTGACCAATAGCCTTAACATCAGTAGTCAAGAAATGCTTTGAGAGGCTAGTCATGACACACATTAAGGACTCCAACAACATCACTGTGGACCCACATCAGTATGCCTATAGGAGGAACTGCTCAACCTCTGACGCCATCTCATCTGTGGTCCACACAGCCCTAACCGACCTGGAGAGCAAAAATTCTTATACCCATCAGATCTTACTGGATTCCTCCTAGGTCTTTAACACCACAGACCCTGGTGCAGACAGGAATGCCAACACCTCCCTTCTGGTCCAGAAGGCCCACCAGCATCTCGACTACATCAGAAAGATGCAGAGAGCTGGAGCTTCTATCACTCCTCAGAGTGTGGCTGAGGAGGTGTGTTGGAGAGTGGTGATGAGTGTTCTCTGCACCTCCATCATCATTGGCATGGCAGCTGCACTACTGCTGAGAGGATGGATCTGCAGAGGTTAAGGTTTCACAGGGGACTGTGGGCCCTCCACCATGGACCTACACATCACAATGCAGGAGATGCACATTGAAGGACTCCATACATCCTGCACACAGACTGTTCCATCCAGGCAGGAGTCTGGGGAGCAGACTGATAGAGATGATAAAGACTCAGATCAGCTGATTATTTTGCTATACATTAAATGTAATTACATCTGGCACTTTATTTTTTTTAAATGTGAAACCTCTAGGTAATGGAGTCAAAGGATACATGAACCTTATTATTATTTTTTTTTCTTAAATCCAAATGAAAAATTAAATTCATAACACAATTTAATTTATTTCTGGTGTTTCACACTGTAACAGCAGCTCCATCTGATCACAGCTTCACAGTTTTCATTCTTAAGAAAGATGAGCTGTTAGTTGTTCGTGGTCACTCTGCTGCAAAATTTACTGTTCCTGCCGCTGCTCCTGATTAACCCCTTAACACTTGCCTCCAAAATCACCAAAAACGCCTGAAAACATAAACCCAAATTAAATCAGCTGCTGTTCTTGAACAATTTGGAGTACATTCAAAAGCTTGGTCTCTTTATGAAGATGACTAGCTAAATTTTCTATTTTTGCAGTCAAAAATAATTTAACTATAAGTAGTTTGTAGCTATTACGTTTTTAACACAAAATAAATTGAAAAAGTTTGCTTCAACCAGATTTCTTAATTTTTTTTTTCTTGTAAATGCACATTGAGTTTTGAATGTACTGATTGGAAAATACAATAAATCTTTAGAATAAAGTATTCTGTTCATGGATTTCAAAATTGATCAAAATAGCACAAAAAAGAAATGTCATTTTGGACATGGTTATCTATGAAGATGTACAGGTGTTGTCCAAGTGGGCCATTTGGAGTCTCCAAATGGCCCACTTGGACAACACCTGATATACAAACTTCAAATAACTAACTCCTCGGTGCTTCAACATACAGTCATCAATGAAGTTCTAATGAAAGATACTGACCAGAGGAATCCTCTGGGAGACACAACATTACTAAATTACAGTAATTCAGTAATGTTTATATAATCACTCATAATTATATAAATAAAATAGCATACCTGTCATGTTTTGAATTTGAGAATACTTTCCCACTACAGTCAGAGCAGGGGGGGAGGGGTCACACGGGGGGGTGGCGGCATACAGTCAGATCTCCAGACCCCCACCACCTTTTGCCATACACTGCCACCCCTCACTCTAACAGTGCACTAAGCCTCCCCTCCTCATCTGTCCCTCCCAGTGGATTTTAGCGATACACGGGTGGACTCGATCCCCCCTCAACCTCCCACGATCTTCCCTAACCCCCCCACCCTGTTCAATCTGCTAGTACTACCTCTGAAGTAGGTTCTGCAATCTCAGTACAGCCAGGCTGAGCCGCGCCGGATTTACTCATGGAAAATGTATGTGGCCAAGGAGGACCGGGTAAAAGCAAATGCTCAATTGTTAAAGAGCCTGTGGGCATACCTGGCCAATGTAAGAACCTTTAACACTGATATGCAAATAATAGTGTTCCTGAAATGCAATGGAAAAAAAAATCAGGTGAATCCAAATACACCTAAAACTTTCCATTTACCTGTTGAATTAAAATGCAGATGTTACTGTCTTCGCACAGACTGGGGAAGATGACAGTTGTTTTTAACCATATCTTTTCTTTCTCTTAGTTGGAGTCAGTTTAGTCAAAAATTAAATTTAAAGATAGCTATTTGTTTTTGGTAAAATACTAGCTCATCTTTGAATGAAAATACGAACTGAGAAATACACAAAAGAGACTTAGTTTGTTACCTTGGCTAATGTCTCAGTTTTGATATTACCATATAGTCAAATAGTTTTTTTTTATCTTGAGAGTTTTTGCATTGTTACCACTTTAGGGCTTCCAAACTAAATTTGCTCAAATTGATTTTAATGCTAAAAAATGTATGAGAAAACAAAACTGTTTTTTGATCACATGTACGTCTCATGTAAGAACTTGGTGTTGCATACGCTCTGTGGAGAAAAACAGCTTCTGCTGGAACAGCAGTTTCACTTTTATGCTTAGTTAACATTGATAAAAGCAGCTGACACATTTAACTGTTGCACGAGCTTATTATAAACACATTGGAGATTTTTTTCAAGCTCTCGGATAATAACATGTCTTCCTCCATTCTGATGACTGGTTCCTTCCCTTTTCCAAAATCTGCAAGTGTTGCCAACAGGAAATCCACTTGGAGCAGTAAAAGGGGCATCAGAACTGATCAGTATTGGCAGTATTTAATGTGCAGTGACAACGGTAAGATCCATATTTAACTCTGCATGAATATTTCATCTCCAGCAAGCATTCATTATAGAGCCGAATGTGAGTCTCCTGAGCGTAAAACAGAGCAGTCCGCCTGTGATAAATATCCTTGTGAGGGAATGGCCCCTCAAAGCTTTACCCTTTCTTACTGTCCTCCTTTTGCAGTGCCACCGACAAGAAAGAAGTGTTCCTTTCACAGGGCTGCTTAATCATAATTGGCCATGCAGATGCTGGAGTGATTCCCTGAGACGACTGATCTCTGCTGCTGCATGATGGAAGTAATGGCTGATGACTCACTGAGCAGCAGACTTCCAGGGTCAATGTTAATGTGACCCTCAACACATTGGCTGCTTATTTATGTTAAAATAAATGTGTGGGACATGTTGAAGAAGGATTAAAGTAGGCCTGTGTAAAATATTTGCTCAGACATATGAAGGCAGAGAATGAATAGAACTGCTTTTTCCCTATAAATATACCAATGGATGGAAATATGGGCCACTTAAAACAGTAAAAATAATCCTTGTCATTAAATACCCTACAGTGACAATTTTCATTTGTCCTGAAAATTACTCTTTTCCCTGAAACACTACTCAAATTTTCTACAATTATCTCCATTGCTGATATACCATATATATCATGGATGATATATATGACCAGAAAAGGCTGCGACAAAAATTTGTTCTAATTTAAGATTCAAAGTGCATACACATGCAAAATGCACATGTCCAGAGATGTACCATAAAAACTTAACTCTCAGCAAGAAATGTATGTCTTACTTCTCCACATCTGATAACTTACAGTTTAAACCATCTAAAGGTCCCTGTGCCTTCACATGGCAAAAGTTTTACTTTTTTTCATTTATCCATCAAAGCAGCAAAGACAAAATGGTTGGTATGCAGCTGAGTATGTCTCAGCAGCCAATATCAAATCAATCAATCAGATTTTATTTGTATAGCACATTTCAGCAGCAAGGCATTTCAACGTGCTTTACAACATTAAAAACAGAATCACAGTCATGTAACATTGAATAAACGGTAAAAAATAAATAAATAAATAAATAAAAAATAAAGATAAACATTAAAAAAGTCAATTATGAACCACAGTTTTAACACATTATTAATGAAAAAACAGTCATTCAATTTAATTCCTCACCCTGGAGCCAGGCCTGCAGGTGGGGCACGCTAGCAAGTGCCTGGTGGTCAGGATTTTACCCATGGGGCCTGGCCAGGCTCAACCCAAAGAGGCAACGTGGGTGATGCCCAAGGGCAGGGACCCTGACAATCTGATCCTCGGTTGCAGAAGTTGACTTTTGTTATGAGAAATGTTGCCTTTCTGATGGGGAAGGAGCCTGAGCTTAGTGTGTGAGGTTGAGAGGTTCCGGCTAGAAATAGTTAGCTTCACCTCAACGCATGGCTCTGGTTCTGGAACCAGTCTTCTTGACAGGGGTTGGACATACTTCTACTCTGGAGCTGTCCATGGTGAGAGGAGCCGGGCATACTTGTTGCCCCCCATATTGATGCCTATATGTTGGGATTTACCCCGCTAAACGAGAGGCTAGCCTTCCTTTGCCTATGAGTGGGGGGACGGATTCTGATTGTTGTTTGTGCTTACGTGCCAAACAACAGTTCAGATTACCCACCTTTTCCCAAAAAGGAATAATCGAGGTATTCGAATCATTCAAGGAATTGTTACAGCCCTAATCGGCTTTATCAGGTTTTGATCTACAGCTTTCACTGGAGAGCGATTCGCTCTCCAGTGTGAAGAGTGTGAAGCAGTCGGGATGAGGATCAATGTCTCCAAATCCGAGGCCATGGTCTTGAGCTGGAAAAGTGGAGAGTGCTTTTTCCAGGTCGGCAGGGATGTCTTGCCCCAAGTGGAGGAGTTTAAGTATCTTAGGATCTTGTTTACGAATGAGGGAAGAAGGCGCGGGAGATTGACAGACGGATTGGCGCAGCGTCTGAAATGAAGTCGGCACTGTACCGGTCTGTTAAGGTGAAGAGAGAACTGAGTCAAAAAGCGAAGATCTCCAATTACCGGTCAAGCTATGTACCTATCCTCATCTATGGTCATGAGCTTCGGGTCATGACCAAAAGAACAAGGTCACGGATAGAAGCAGCCAAAATATATTTTCTTCGTATGGTGTCTGGGCTTTCCCTTAGAGATAGGGTGAGAAGCTCAGTCATCCGGGAGGGAAGAACTGCTGCTCCTTTACATCGAGAAGAGCCAGTTGAGGTGGATCGGGCATCTGGTCAGGATGCCTCCTGGACGCCTCCCTGGTGAGGTGTTCCAGGCACATCCCATCGGGAGAAGGCCCCGGGGAAGACCCAGGGCACTCTGGAGGGACTATGTTTCTTTGGTGGCCTGGGAACACCTTGGGATTCAGCACCACCAAACTGATGGTCACAGGCCACCACCTGTTGACATCCTGCAACTCAGCCAGATTGGTGGACTCTGGTAGCAATGTCATTCTGTCGTGTACAGTCATGCCAGTTGCTTACCCTGAGGGTCCCAGTTCAGCAAACCCTTTTTTGCTGATTCTGTCTGGGCCAGGGGCCGTGCCATTTTCCCATCACCTCAGCAGCCAGAATGGTTTTGTAGAACTCCCAGTTATGGAAGACTACTTTCGTCCGGAACTCCCCAAGCCCGTGGAACTGCCCTCCAACTTTACATTTCAGACGAAGCGCTTCGCAGATCTGGTTCACTGGTAGAACACATTCCTGGCTCTCGGCACCATTGAGGATTTGTGTCACTAGCCTGGAATGGTCCCTCGAATACCAATACTGGCACTCTTCGCTTGACTGTGTTCTCGAACAGGACAGGGCTCTGTTCGAGAACAGAACCACTCTCCCACCCAACTTTGAGATTATTTCAGATGCTGAAAATTCGATAAGAAAAGGGTTCTGATCTACATCCCTAACCAATGCAGTGGTTGCCCTCACCTCCTTGCCCTCTCCCTGTCGCCTCAACTTTCCAATGCTTCCTTTATCCTGTCCAATGACAGGACCTGGGGTGCTGGTGGTGAAGACGACTCAGCCTGAGTTTCAGGGTTTGGAACCAAACTACCCTCATCCAGGGGTGAAAGTAGTTTTAAATTCTTAGGGGCACTGTGACAAAAGTGTCAAGGAATTGCTCCTTTGTATGCTTTGGAGTTTCTGTGCTGATGAAATATTTGTGAAGCGATAAAAGCTGGGCAGTGTTAAGAAAATAAATGTAAAATATGCTAGTTGTAAAAACTTAACCATATGTTCAATATTAGATAAAATTAATAGTATTTTAAATAAGAAAATTCACTCCAAATTATATCCATGGTTCAATTAGCGTAATCTCTTATGTAGGATATTTCTGTGGAAACATTATACACTAAGTTGAATTAAAATAATTTAGCTTGTAGTTCTCTATAATTTAAAACCCAGCTAGTTTCTCTGTGGACTGAGCAGACATTCACAAGGGGTCGTGGCTCTGTGTGGGAGTTTAACCTTTTGACCACTTTGATAAGATTTAACAGCTGGTGTAAAATAATCTGGTCTTGCCAACAGAGTAGAGCTTCCTCTTGGAACAGGGTCATAAAAACATCTGTCTTCATTCAAAAGAAAATAACACTTCTTTGATCTTAAAAACAGGTTTTTACTGGAACATAGTCGACTAGATTTAAATGAATTTAGCTAAGGACAGTCCCCTAATTTGAATACAGCAGAGAAGCGAAACACGCCTCCCTTTAAAAGTATGGGACCTGGAACCTTCACTTCAGATCACTC